>NC_143158.1:19273662-19336929 GCF_041381405.1 Jatropha curcas | reverse complement strand
AGGCCTTGCTCAGGTAATGGGGCGGCTGCTGCCACCCAGGCTGGGCGGCTGCTGCCGCCGTGCCCGGCGGCCGGCTCCGCCGTGGCCGGCGGCAGGCGCCGCCGTGCCCGGCGGTCGGCGCCGCCGTGGCCGGTGTGGAAACCGTGCCTCGTTCCGAGGGCCTTTTTGGGAGTTCCGGACCTCCGAAAAATAGTCCGGGACCTGTTCCGCGATCCTCGCGATATTCCGGACGTTTTAAGTACCATATTGACATATTTTCGGTGAATTTCTGAAATAGCCTCCGGTCCGGCGGACTGTTTGCAGTCCGGGAAAACAGGCTTTCTGAGCCTCAAAATTTGGGTATTCACACCATACCGTATACCAACGAATACGGAGTTGCTCCGGTGGGCGTTCTAATCGAAGTCCTATATCCCCATAAGGCATTCGATAGCTGTTCATGCCAAGCTTTATGCTTTTTAACTGTCTTCTGCAAAATGACTTTTATAGCCTTATTTGCAGCTTCTACAGCCCCATTCGTTTGTGGACGATAGGGCGAGGATTTATGGTGCCGAATTTTCATTTCTTTCAACAAATTAGAAAATTCGCTCTGAAAGTGAGACCCGTTATCCGTAATGATCTCGAATGGTGTTCCGTACCGACAAAGGATGTTAGTACGAACAAACTGTGCTGCCTTCTTGGCATTTAAAATCGAATAAGAGGCTGCTTCGATCCATTTAGTGAAATAATCTACAGCAACCAGGATGAATTGATGACCGTTAGAGGCCTTCGGGTGGATTTTTCCGATCACATCTATGCCCCAAGTTGCGAAAGGCCATGGTGAGGTGATAGGATTCAAATTGACTGGAGGCTGCTTTTGCAGCTTAGCGAAAATTTGACATTCGTGGCACTTCTGCGCGTGCCTCACGCAATCTGCATTCATGGTTGACCAGTAATAACCCAGGTTCACAATTTTTCGAGCCAAGGCTATCCCGTGCATGTGTGGACCAGATTCCCCATTATGTAAGGAATCCATGATGGTTTGAGCTTCTCCCTCATCAACGCACCTTAGGTGCAGGCTATTCCAACTTCTCTTGTACAGAACTCCCCCAGTAAGTAAATATCCGGATGCTAGCTGTCTCAATGTCCGTTGATCAGTCTTGGTGGATCCCTCCGGGTAGGCTTCATTCTGAAGGTAATTTTGTATATCCCAATACCAAGGCTTGTCATCGACCAAATTCATGATATGTGCTGGCTGTTTCTGCAGCCGCACTGTTAGAGGTCGGATGACTCAGTCTCCTTCTACATTGACCATGGAGGCTAAAGTAGCCAGAGCGTCTGCGAACTGATTTTTGGCTCGCGGCAAGTAGTGGAAGGATAAATCCTCAAATTGCTGAGCCAATTCGTCCAAGCGTTGTAGGTAAGGAACCAAACGCTCTTCTTTAATTTTCCATTTCCTTAAAGCTTGGGAGACTATTAAGTTAGAATCTCCGAAAACCTTGAGGATCTTTATCTCTTTTTCCAGGGCTGCTTCTAACCCCTTTATGCAAGCTTCATACTCGGCTTCATTATTGGTGCAGTCGAAATCTAATTTGACTGCGATCGGGACATATTCGCCACAAGGAGTTTTGAATACGACTCCAAACCCGTTTCCATGGTAGTTCGAAGCTCCATCGAAGTACATTTCCCAGACTTCACTTTCCAAGCTCAACAAGTCTTCATCAGGAAATTCTACCTCTGGCATTTTGTCTTCGACCGGTAATTCTGCTAATTGATCGGCTAAGGCTCCGCCTTTCACCGCCTTCCGTTGCACAAATTTCAAATCATAAGCCGCGAGTACTGACACCCACTTAGCCATCTTACAATCAAGAACCGGCCTCTCCATAAGGAATTTCAAGGGGTTCGATTCAGAAACAACGTTTGTGGTGTAAGATGAGAGGTAGTGCTGCAGCTTTGTACCGGCCCATACTAGAGCCAAACACAATTTCTCTATCTTATTGTATTTTAACTCATATTCTAGCATCCTTTTGCTGAGGTAATACACGGCATTTTCTACCCTTGTATCTTCTGCTTGTTGAGCTAGCATTGCACCCATCGCTTCTTCTGTCACCGATAAGTACAGCAGCAAAGGCTTTCCTAGCCTTGGTGGCTGTAAAACTGGTGGGGATAACAGATACTGTTTGACTTGGTCAAAAGCTCTCTGACAATCCTCATTCCATTTGACGGCTACTCCTTTTCTGAGCAATTTGAAAATCGGTCCACAAGTATCGGCCAATTGGTTGATGAATCGGCTGATGTACTGCAGCCTTCCCAGGAAACCCTGAACTTCTTTTTCGGTCCTTGGTGCTGGCATTCCCAAAATGGCTTTGGATTTTGAAGGGTCAATCTCTATGCCCTTCTGGCTGACCATATGACCTAGAAATACTCCGGATGTAGCTCCAAACAGGCATTTTGCCGGGTTGAGCTTCAAATTGTACTTTCGAAGTCTAAGGAAGAACTTCTCAAGTGCGGTTGCATGTTCGTCAGCTGTTTTTGACTTAATGACCATATCGTCGACATACACTTCTACTTCTTTGTGAATCATGTCATGGAAGATGGTCGTTGCCATTCTTTGATAGGTTGCCCCGGCATTTTTGAGCCCAAAAGGCATGACCCTTTAGCAGTAGGTTCCCCATTCCGTGATGAATGCCGTCTTCTCTTTGTCGGGCAAATGCATCATTATTTGGTTGTATCCAACAGCAAGATCGGTCAAGGAGACCATCTCGTGTCCTGCCATTCGGTCCACCAACAAGTCGATATGTGGTAGGGGGAAGTCGTCCTTTGGACATGCTTTATTCAAATCCCAGTAATCCACACACATTCTGACTTTGCCATCTTTCTTTGGCACTGGCACGATGTTTGCTAACCATGTCGGGTAGGCGAGGGGTTCTATGAATTGATTTTCCAGCTGCTTGGCCACTTCCTCCTTGATTTTCAAGGACCATTCGGTCTTCAGCCTTCTTAGCTTCTGCTTCACTGGCTTAGCCTCGGGATATACTGGAATCTTGTGCACCACTATTGCTGGGTCAATTCCCGTGATGTCACTTGCCTTCCACATGAAACAATCGGCAAACTTCCTCAAGCATTCACTGACCTGTCCCTTGTTCACACAGTCAAATGCAATGTATGTATGTTCATTTTCTTCTTTGCCAATTATTATTTTTTCTTTTTCATTTTTTATTTCATTTATATGATTATTTTTGCTTGGAAATGCTTGGAAAGATAGACACGCGGGGTAGTCAATAATTTGCAAGCCTTTATTGATCATGACAGAATCGTCTTCAAAGATTACATCAAATTTGAAATCTGGATTTTCGAAATCCGACACAGATAGCTCAGAACTAGGACTGGACTCTGACTCGATTTCAGACTCGGGGTCAGACTCAACACAGGACTTGATTACATATTTTGACTCTAGGTTTGACTCGGGAGGGGGTTTATCAGCAGCGTGCTCCTCCTCGGCGTTCCAATTGGTGAGAGGGCCTTCATTCGGCTTGATCAGGCTCAACAGATCTTGGTCCCCATCATTTCCTGTAATGACTGCAACCTCGTCAAAGAGACTCGGCAGCATGAAGTCTTCTACTTCCAGCTCGGCTATTGCCTCAGACTTGTTACCCCAGACATCAGAAAATATTTCTAACCCAGGTAGCATTTTCTTGACGGTCGGGCAATAAAATGGTTCTTGGAAACCATGATAAGGAACTGTCTCTCCGGATTTGTGGAAGTGACTATTCAATGTTGAAAAGTGTAATGGCATCTGTATGCTTTTCTTCTTTCCTCTTCTAGTCTTCTCAGCACGGTCTTCTTCAGTAGGCTCATAACCCAAACCAAAAGTCCCTTCATTCACTGGACTCTCCCAAGCTTGTAATGTGGGGTACGTCTTACCAGACCTTGCCATATTCATTCCCGGCAAATAGGACATCTTCAGCATTAAAGGAACTATGCAGTTTATTTGCACCGTTCCGAAATCAAAGAGAATTCGGGAGTTCGTAGTCTTTCCTTCTATGAACTGCACCGTGTCATATTGAAATCCCGAGAGGGGAAAATAGGCGCTTTCAAGGTTGACTTCAAAGAGGGGTTGGCCCTTTGGCTTTTTGAGCTGGCTGTAATCATCTCCTTGAACCGTTATGATTTTACCTTCATAAGGGAATTTGACCTTTTGGTGTAAAGAGGAAGGTACTGCTTTGGTATGGTGTATCCATGGCCGTCCCAGAAGCAGATTGAAACTGGTGGGCACGTCAATCACCTGAAATGATACCTCCATTATGGCCGGCCCGATTGCTAAGTTTAGGGTAGCAACCCCCAACACTTCCCTTCGGGTGCTGTCATATGCTTTCACTATCTGGTCAGATGGCATGAAATCTGTTTCGTCCAAGCCCAGACAGCTGGCCACCTTTAGTGGGCAAACGTTTAGTGCTGACCCATTATCAATGAGAACCATGGGCACAGTTTTGTCTCTGGTCTGAACAGTGATGTAAAGGGCATCGTTGTGACTATCCCCCTCCTTAGGTAAGTCATTGTCGGAGAACCCGATGTTTTGCACCTTTGATGATTGGGTAAGGGTGGATCCCAACACTTCAGGGCTGACTTCCACCGATGTTTGAAGTTGACTCAAAGCCTTGCAAAGAGCTTGGCGATGAGGAAAGGATGATGCTAGAAGTTCCCAAATCGATACTCGAGCTTGCGTCTTTTTTAGCTGTGAGAGTACCGGGTCTTCCTTTGGTTCATCCGTCCTTTGGTAAAGGTTATTTGGGATTTTGTCCAAGACTAATGGTTCATATTGTCTCCCACTCCTAGTTATGGCATCGAGTTCCTCAGTCAGGTCATTCAGGTCTAGGACACAGATTTCATTCATTCCCAGGAATAGGTCGAAAGGATCGATCAATTCCTGGTCAGAAATAATAGCATTCACCCCGTGATTTGGTAAGGGATTAGTGCTAATGTTTGGTTTACTTCTCGAAATAATTGAACCATTGTCTACCAAGTCCTGGATGCGGTTCTTAAGCGTCCAGCATGCTTCAGTCTTATGCCCATGTGCTTGGTGGTTTTAGGACAAGTAGTTAAGGGCACCCACATACATTTTCAAGTGAGTTTTAGGACAAGTAGTTCCATCAAATTTGTCCATGTTTGGCATTTTGAACTTGGTTGGTAGTCTTGCTTCAGGGAACAGAGACAAGGAGTCCATGTCCACTTTTATGCAAAATGATTACATATATTAATTTTCCCCAGCAGAGTCGCCAAACTGTGAACCCCTTTCCCAAAAGCATAGGCATGTGATGCATATGACAAAAGAAAGAAATGCACGTGAGTGTGTGAGTCGCCACCTTGTTTAATTATTTCAGGGTAAACTAGGAAAAAACCCTAAATGACTCCGATTTTAATTAACCTAATTACTAGATTAATTAACCCAATGTTTAAAGCATGGTCTACGAACCCGGGGTGGATCCCGAGACTATGTCATGCTGATAAACTAACCAAAAAGAGTGAATGCTTTGCAAGGTGAATGATGGATTAATGAAATGTTTAAGTGATTTCGACTTGCCACCCGGAGTGAAATCCCGAACGTGCCTACGTACTTCCGTTTGAATGGAAGATCAAAGTCAACGTAGTTCGATAGGCCTTCTTTGAAGGGCTTTGAAGGTGTATGCTTTGTGCATGAGTGTGTATGCTTTGTGCATAAGTGTGTATGCTTTGTGCATAAGTGTGTATGCTTTGTACATGATTTAATGTATGCTTTGTGCATGATTTTTGTTTAGGCATTTTGCCAAAAGATCGATTGATTCGATTAGGCGTTCGTCGCCAAAAACAGTTGGTTTTAAGGCATTTAGCCAAAAATTGATTGATTTAGGCAATTAATTTGCCAAAATGTTCGATTTAAGCGATTTGTCGCTAAAATGGTTGATTTTAGGCCTTTGGCCGAAAATTGGTTCATTTTAAAGCATTTTGCCAAAAATGTCGATTTTACGGCTTTGAGCCGAAAATGGTTGATTTTAAAGGCATTTTGCCAAAAATGTCGATTTTACGCGATTTGTCGCTAAAATGGTTGATTTTAGGCCTTTGGCCGAAAATTGGTTCATTTTAAGGCATTTTGCCAAAAATGTCGATTTTACGGCTTTGAGCCGAAAATGGTTGATTTTAAAGGCATTTTGCCAAAAATGTCGATTTTACGTGATTTGTCGCTAAAATGGTTGATTTTACGGTTTTAAGCCGAAAATGGTTGATTTTAAGGCATTTTGCCAAAAGATTGATTTTAAGCGATTTGTCGCTAAAAAATAGTTAATCTCATTTATAAGCAATTTGTTTGCTAAAAATCGATTAGACCGTAGGCAATTAGTTGCCAAAATTGATTGATTAAATGTAGGCAATTTTGTTGCCAAAAAAACGTGATTAAATGAGGCCGTTAGCCACAATTATTGATTAATTGGACTTAAGCCGGATTTGTTGAAAATAAGGCAGTTGAACCGTAGTTATTAATTAACTAGGCTCTTTAGCCAAAATTGTCGGATTTAAGCTTATTACCACGATTATTAATTAACCGGGCATTTAGCTTAAATTCATTTACTTGAGGCAATTTGTTTGCCTAATGATGACATGGATGCATTTATGCAGTTGTAGAATTATTAGGAGTAGAAGAGAAACATGCATGAAGTGCTAAAATTAAATAGGCAGAGTTTCGTTTACGCACCTGATTTAATCGGCGGCCACTTCTTAATTCCAGATTTAAGCTCCTCGCTTGGGGAAAATTAATTTATTTTTTTTTTGTTCAATTTTAGTGTCCAAATATCACAATAAAAATGCAATAAAAATTAAATAAAATGCAAAAAATGGTAAAGAAATCGCAAAGAGCGTGGGAGGGAGGAAGATCGTCCGTCAACACAGACAAGGGTCTCAAAAATTGGACTGAAAATGGCCTATTTATAGGCCATTTTCGGGTCCAGGGCGGCAGGTGCCGCCTGGCTGGGCGGCAGCTGCCGCCCAGGAGGCTCGGCGGCAGCTGCCGCCTGGCTGGGCGACAGGTGCCGCCTGGCAGGCTGGGCGGCAGGTGCCGCCTGGCAGGGCCGCAGCTGCCGCCCAGGCAGCTCGGCGGGAGCTGCCGCCCGGGAGGCGGGGCGGCTGCTGCCGCCGGAGCCGGCGGCCGGCGCCGCCGTGTGCGGTGGGATCCCCCGTATTTCACTCCAGGGGCTTTTTCGGGAGTTCTGGACCTCCAAAAATTATTCCGGGACCAGTTCTGCGATCCTCGCGACATTCCGAACGTTTTAAGTACCATATTGGCATACTTCCAGTAAATGTCCAAAATGGCCTTCGGTCCGGCCGGACTGTTTGCAGTCCGGCATTGACACTGTAGAAAAGTCAAAGTTACTGTAGCAAGGTCAAAATTTGAGTATTCACAATAAGTGCTAAGGATAAGTAGTAAAGTGGACATAACTCGTTCCTCGTGGGATCGATCTTTTATTACTACGTTGCGATCCGTCTACTTGCGGGAACTCAAAAGAGACGCAACAAAAAATTTTCAAAAAATTCTTGTAAAACTATTCACTTAGTTACCTCTTATAAATGACAACCCGAAAAAATATAAACACATAAATTATAAATATGTTAGAGTAATAAAATATCTATAATATTAATATTTTAATCAATTTTAAGAAAAAATATGATATCAAGAACCACGATTAATGAATAAATTAATTTCTAAATATGAGCCAAAAATATGAAGGAAGTGAGCAATGCCTAAAAAACCCGATATCATTAGATATTGCCAACACTTATATAGTAGTTAAATATTTAAAAAGATGAAGAAAGAGAGAGAAAATTAGATACCGTATTATTAATTCATAGTAAATCCATTTTTCATTCCAACAGTGTGGTATATTGAAAAAGAACCTTTCAATCTGAAAAATTTTGTTATCCTAATTAAATGGGATATTCAAAACTTTAATTGTAAAGTTTAGTACCTTTAGAATTCTTAAGATATAAACTAAAAATTTATTTAGCATAATAAATTATCATAATTAATGGGTATCGAAATATTTTTTAATTGTAAGACCTACAATCATATATTTTTCCTTAACAAATCAACAGTTCAAAATTTTACATTTATGTCATGTCAGCTTTTAAGGTTTTGTTTTTATACATTTATATAGATATATTCTCAAATCATAAACGACTTTGGATTTGCAAAATGAGCTAATATATTAAGCAGGGCCTAATATGTCAACTTAATATGGGGAGCAATTGTTGAACCCAGTTTGTGATTTTTTAGATTTGAGCTTTATAATTTAGATTTAGGGATGTTAGATTGATTATGGCGCAATTAATAGTATTTTATGTAATTTAATTAATTAATTAATTAATTTTTATTAATTAACTAATTAAATAAAGAATACGTGGCTGCAATTGAGCAAAATAAGATACTCCTCAAAACGGTTGTTGATGCATAGAAGGCGGGGAAACCAAATGAGCCAATGATGGGAACGTGTGTCAATGGATCCTTTTGGTAACTATATATGGAGCTTATAAAACAAGCAAGGAACAATGTACAATGTTCAACCAAATTCTCCGACAAATTTGTTGGCTCAAGGGTCAATTTCTAATCTCGGATTTTGATGATTAATACAAAACAAATAAATTTAAAATTATATTATTTGTGCTAATATTTTTTATGCAGAATGTGTGCGGAAAGAAATCGTACAAGGCAAGTCCTACATTGAGTGTGAAGATATTCGAAGAACTTAGTAACTAGGTATTTAGAATACTTTGTAGGATAGAGAGAAAATCCATATATGAGCACAAAAATTTTTTTTCTCTCTCAAAATATTTTTCGGAAAAATAGATTTCTTTAAAATATTTTCTTTCGTAAAAATATTTTATTTTTCGAAAATATTCTTTAAATCGAAATGATTTATTTTCCTAAAACTAAAGAGGTTTCTTCACTAATGTTTTTGGTAATAAAATCATACACTTTTTCGGGAATATATTTTGAAAGATCTAAAAGTACTTAAATTTATTTTCTTACCTTAAAAACGAAGGAGAATCTTTTTCGTTTTTAGTAAGAGCATCCTTCCGCAAAAATATTTTCCAAATATTGCTGCCGAAAATCTTTTGATCTAAGGAAAGTAAAATCGTGTTTTATTCTCCTACCAAGAAGGATAAAATAAACTTTTGGTAACAAAGATTTTCATATCTTCTAAATAAGGAAAGAAGATTTTCTGATTTCAAATCTCTTTCCAAAGGCGACAGCTTCTTAGCTCGCTATATAAAGAAGCTTTCACGTCTAAAACATTGGTGAAGTAAGAGTTTTTGTTTTAAGAGCATTCTCTCATTGATCAAATCTTTATCTCTCAAAACTTACTCGCTACCCCATTTTCTTTTCATCTCTACACTTAACGTTTTCAATATTTAAAGTGAAAAGAATTTTTACAATTTCTTTTGAAAAACAATTCTGTGTTCTAATCGATATTCTAATCTGATAAAATTGTTTTTCCTGTGCTTATATGGGCATTTCTTTCTGTCTATTTAGATTGTGTAATCTATAGTAGACAGGCTCTTTATTTGTTAAACTTTTGTGTGTAATAGCTTAGGTTAGAAGCTATTGAGATAAAGGTTATCAAGCGACCTTCTCCATGTGTGGGATATTAATGTCTTGAATTGAGTTTTCTGTACTCTGCCAAAAACAGAAATGGTTGAGGTTAACTAGAACCTTTTGAAAATCTAGTGAGACAAAAGGGTAGATCTAGGTGTTGATCTATTGCCTTGTACTGTTGGTTTGTCTCTTACCCCTTAAAAAGAGATAACATAATTGAGGATCGCAAGATGCGTCTTGGGGAGTGGATGTAGGCGAGTTAGTGCCGAACTACTATAATTCTCTGTGTCGATCTTTTATTTCTGAAGTTTGCTTGAAACTGTCTTCATAACACTTTTGTTTAATTTTTAGAAACGCTAAAATTGTTAATGATTCAGATGTTCTAAAACTGTAATAAGTCTTATCTATTCTGAACTTTAGAACTCTGGTATTCTAATAACGTGAATATACCATGTTCTAACTGTTGTTCTATTCACAGTATATTTCACTGATTGGGTTTCTAATTAATGTTCTAAACTTTATGAGGATGTTCTAATCCTGATAGCTTTCCATCATAAAGTCATTCTAATATTTGGTTAAGGCTCTGTGAAGAAGTTCTGAATTTAATAACTGTCTTTCACATAGCTTTATTTGATTTCTCAAACTTTATGAGGAAGTTCTAATTTCAATGGCTTTCCTTCATAAAGAAGCTCTGATAGTGTATAAGTCAGTGAGAAGCTGTTCTAATCAATAGCTGCACTTCGCACAGACTTACTATCTCTTATAATTAGAACATTGTGAGGATATTCTAATCCATATTCTATTCTCACAAAGTTCTGTGTGTTTTCCGCTGCACTTAGAATTCTTATTCTGTTTAGAATTTCTAAAATTTATTTCAGTTTTTAGAAAACCCAATTCACCCCCCCTCTTGGATTATGCCATTCATATACGGGACCCATAATCTGGTATCAGAGCCTTACCGAAGCTTAACCGCTTAAGAGATAAGATCCCATGGCAACCCCACTTCCTCTTTCTTCTTTAGAAGGACAATCTGTTTCTAGACCTCCTTTGTTCAATGGCTCTAATTACTCTTACTGGAAAACTAGAATGGAGAATTTCATGAAATCAGTCGATATAAACTGGTGGAGAAATGTTATCACTGGTCCTCGTATTCCCATGAAAACTGTAGGAGATGAGCTAGTTAGAAAGACAGAAGAAGAATATACCGATGCTGACTGGAATGCCATTGCTGTAAATGCAAAAGCCATTAATATTCTTCATTGTGTTTTAGATGCAACTAAATACAACAAAGTGTCTGGATGTAAATCTGCGACAGAGGTATGGGAAAAACTTAAAGTCACCTATGAGGGTACAGATAGGGTAAAAGAATCCGGAATAAATATCCTTTGGAGAGAATATGAAATGTTTAGTATGAAAGAAGGAGAAACTATTGCAGAATTAAATTCTAGATTTACCAATATAGTTAATCCTTTGAGAACTCTCGGAAAGGAAATTTCAGAAGATGAGCTTGTTAAGAAAATCCTTAGAATTCTACCTAGAAAATGGTATTCTATAGGAACTGTCATGAATTACAAAGAGACTCCCGTCACTTATGATTATCTTATAGGAGCTCTTGTTTCAGAGGAAATGAAATCTTCCTTGACAACGGAAGATAAGAAAAAGAAAGGATTGGCTTTGAGGGTAGATTCTAGTGAAGAAAGTTCTTCTGATCTTGATAGTGATGATTTAGCACTTGTTGCTAAAAGATTTAAAAAGTTCTATAGAAAGAGTGGAAGGCCACAGAAAAAGTTTAACAAAAAGAACTTTCCACCAAAGAATGGGAACTTACCAAAGAAAGAACCTTCTGAAGTGGTTTGTTATGAATGCAACAAACCTGGACATATCAAGCCTAATTGTCCTAAATTGAAAAAAAAGTCAACGAAAGAGAAGCTGAAGTAGGCTTTCGTAGCTGCCTGGAGTGATTCAGATGATTCTAATCCTGAAAGCCACAGTGATCAAGAAGAAATTGCTAATATCTGTCTAATGGCTACTATTGATTCTGAATCTAAAGAAAACAGCACTCTGACTTCAACACAGAAAGTTGGAATCAACGAAACAAATGCAACGATCCATGAGAATGATGAAAGCACTATAAGTATTTCTGAACCCAAATCAGAAAGTGATCTTCTAAATACTTACAATAATCTTTGCAATGAGTTTGAGAAGCTTGTTAGAAAGCATAAAATTCTAAAGAAAGATTTCAGAAAATTAAAATCTGAAACTAATCACTTAAAAGATGCTTTTTATCAAGAAGTTACATGCAAAGATCTTATAATAGAAATCAAAGATCTTAAAAGTTGTAATAATCGAGTTTTCTGAAAATCTGACACATCTTGAAGAAAAATGCAAAAATCTGAATTCTGAAAATGAATCTTTGAAAACTGAGATTAGAATTCTAAAGTCAATTTTAGAATCATTTTCTAAAGAGAAGACAAGTTCTAATAGCATTTCTAAACTGAATCGTGTTTCTAATTAGAAAAATGTTGTTTCTAATGTTGTGACTTTAGAACATCAAAGTTTCAACAGAAAGAAAAATCATAGTGCACCTATTACCACTAATCCTCCAGGACCCAATATGAGTTGGGTACCTAAATCCGCTTGATCTTTTCAGGTGTGCCTAAGGAGCTAGCTGAAAACAGAGATGCGGTACATGGACAGCGCTTGTTCTAGGCATATGACTGGTGACAAAAAGAAGTTCACCAGATTAGAAAAGAAAAAGGGAGGTACAGTAAGCTTTGGAGACAAAGCAAAAGGTAAAATCATTGGTATTGGTGTGGTAGGTTCTAATCCTTCAATAGAAGATGTATGCTTAGTAGAAGGATTACATTATAACTTGTTAAGTGTGAGTCAGATTTGTGATAAAAATAGAAGAGTGATCTTTGAACCTTCTCATTGTGAAGTTCAGAACATGCATGATAATAAAACCTTATTCGTTGGAAAAAAGTTTGGAAATATATACCTAGTATATCTCTCTGATATGCATAAACAGGATATATGTTTAGTTTCTATTGATAATTATAGTTGGTTATGGCATAGAAGACTTGGACATGCAAGCATGCACCTTATTTCTAAACTGTCAAAGAAAGATTTGGTTCGTGGTTTTCCAAAGTTGAAATTTGAAAAAGATCACATTTGTGATGCTTGTCAAATGGGCAAACAAACCAGAACTTCTTTTAAATCCAAGGGCATGGTTTCTACTTCTAGACCTTTAGAATTGCTACACCTTGATTTATTTGGTCCAATTACTCCTTCTAGTCTTGGAGGAAAATTCTATGCATTTGTTATTGTAGATGATTACTTAAGATTCACCTGGACACTCTTCCTTAGAAATAAGAATGAGTCATATGACATGTTTGTTCATTTGTGCAAGAGAATACAGAATGAGAAAGGATACAACATCACGACAATTAGAAGTGATCATGGAGGAGAATTTGAAAATCAGAAATTCGATGCTTTTTGCAACGAGACAGGAATCTTCCACAACTTCTCAGCACCTAGAACACCTCAACAAAATGGAGTGGTGGAATGCAAGAATAGAACACTTCAAGAGATGGCCAGAACCATACTAAGTGATTCTAAACTACCAAAGTATTTCTGGGCAGAAGCAGTTAACACTGCCTGTTATATTCTAAATAGGGCTTTGGTAAGATCTGAACTTAAAAAGACTCCATATGAGCCATACAAAGGTAGAAAAATAAACATTGGTTATTTTCATATCTTCGGGTGCAAATGCTTTATTCTAGATAACAAGAAAAATCATCTTGCTAAATTTGATGCAAAATCTTATGAAGGGATTTTTCTGGGATATTCTAATAATAGTAAAGCATATAGAGTATTTAATAAAAAGACTCTAGTTGTAGAAGAATCAATTCATGTTGTGTTTGATGAAACTGACTCTACTTCTAGAACATTAGAAAGTGATGATGCTGTAGATTCTAATCCTAAGAAGCAGAATGAGCAATCAGAACAACTAGAACAGCCAGAAAGCGATCAGAACATCAATAGTCAGGCTGAACCAGAATTAGAACATGAAGATCAGAACATAGTTGAAAGTCAAATGCCAGAAACAGAAAATGAAGATTCTCAATTACCAAAAGAATGGCGATTTCATAAGTATCATTCCCCAAGAAGACATTATGGATAATCCCTCAGAAAGGATGATGACTAGAGCTCAACTTAGAAGATATTTTGGTTATGTTGCTTTCGTTTCTTAATTAGAACCTAAAAATTTAGAAGATGCTCAAAATGATGAAAGTTGGATTCTTGCTATGCAAGAAGAGCTAAATCAATTTGAGATAAACCAAGTTTGGAAACTTGTTTCTAGACCTAAAAACCATTCTATTATTGGAACAAAATGGGTGTTTAGAAATAAGCTTGATGAACAAGGTAATGTTGTGAGAATTAAAGCAAGATTAGTGGCTCAAGGGTACAACCAAGAAGAAGGCATCGATTTTGATGAAACCTTTGCTCCGGTTGCTAGACTTGACGCCATTAGAATGCTTTGTGCATTTGCATGTTTTAAAAACTTCATGTTGTATCAAATGGATGTGAAAAGTGCTTTTCTAAACGGTTTTCTAAATGATGAAGTGTATGTAGAACAACCTCCTGGCTTTGAAATTTTTGATAAACCTAATCATGTTTATGTTTTCATCGAAATCCCACCCTGGAGGATCCGAAAACATCTTTTTATTTGTTTATTATTGTTTTGGAAAAAGGTGATAAAAATGTTTTTTTTGGATACCCGATGCCGATAAATCGGTCTTATAAATTGTTTTAGTCGCCACCCATTATTTCGGCAATGGGACCGTTTCCAATTTTATTTTACAAAAGTGACTCCATTTAACCCATTTTTATTTAAGGCCAAATTATTTAGAAAGAACACTGGTCAGGCGTACCAAGTACGATTCTAGGTAAGGGAATTAGGTACGTCGGCCCGTTGGAAGCCGACGCCCGGAAAACCGGCCTCTTTTAACCTACGATTTCTAATTGATTTTATTTTAGAAAAGCCAATTATTTAAACCCAACCCGAACAAATCGAACCGAGTTCCTATGTGGAAAATTATTTAATCGTCCCAAATAAGTTCATCCATTGCACCCATTCATAAATTAAGCATCACATCCATCATTCATCCACCATACATATCAAATAAAATTAAAAGACCCGCTCTTGCCTTATGGTTAAAGGCGGGCCACAAACCGAGTTTAATAATAATAACACCAATAATGAACAATAAGAAATAAATCCTAAAAAAAGAAAATCTCATAATCACCAATAATTAATTGATTTGGTTTGATTAAGACTCTATTTGTCCATTATTGATCATTTTCCGAATTGAGATTAAAAATCTACTTAATGAAACAAAATTAAGACAAAATAACAAAAATAAATTGAGACTGGGAGACAGTCGCGTCACGCAACTGTTCTATGGAAGAACAGTCGCGTGGCGCAACTCTTGTCTTTTATTCTAGGACTTATAACAGTTGTGTCACGCAGCTGTTCTATGAAGAACAGTCGCGTGACAGAACTCTATCATTTGTTCTGGAACTTAGAACAGTCGCGTCACGCGGGTGTTCTATGAAGAACAGTCGCGTGACGGAACTCCTAACTACGTGACGGAACTGTTTGTGACTCATTCAAAATTCTCAGGTTTATTGATTATTTATTCAAGACATAACGTTAAATAGAAATATGAGAACGAAAATACATACTGAGTACATAAACAGCTGCGTCACGCAGGTGGTCCAGTCCAAATCAAGGGCTTTTGGACATGAACAGCCGCGTCACGCAGGTAGTAGCTGCGTGACGCGACTGCTCTGGTCCGCAACTACCTTTCAAACTACTCTTTTTTTTACGTTTCTTTTTGTCCAAAGTGATTAAAACAAACCCAGAAAGGTTCAACAATAGGCAAACTTACGTTTTATCAATGGCAAATCAATTAAACAATATGAAAATGAGATTTTTAAGAGATAAAATGCTAGAAATGAAAAAGAAAAGTTAGAAGCGTTACCTAGCCCTCAGATTTGAGGACTGCATGCACTGAGATTGATTTAGAGACAATGTTTCACGATTCCAGAAGTGTGGTCACCAGGTTTTTCACAAAACAAATCGTTTTCTTTTTTTTCTTTCTTTCCTCTCTCTTTTCCTCTTCTTATCTTTTATATTTTTTTGATTTTAAACCTAAAATGTCTATGACTTGATCTTTCTCAAGTTTACTCAGCTGAGTTCTTGAGAAAAAGCTCTAGTCGTTAATCAAAAACTTAATCTCAGACGGTTATCTTTTTAGAGGAAAATGAGAGCAAAAATATCAAAAGTTTCCAAAAGTCCCGTTTTTGCTGTAAAATGTTGTATTTATATGGCTAGGGCAACAGAGCAGTTGCGTCACGCTGGTAGAAGCTGCGTGACGCACCCGTAAGCTGCGTGACGCGACTTACTTTTCGTACAGTTGCCGCATATCCATACAAACAGTGCAGGCCGTTGCACGGGCGCGCGCCAGAGGTGTCAGTCCTATTAGAGCTGCGTGACGCAGCTAAGAGTGCCGTCACGCAGGTACTAGCTGCGTGACGCAGCCCTCACACGGATCAGGCTCCTTTGGGCGGTTTGGTTCAATTTTTGGTTCAAACACTTCTGGTTTATCGTGATACCTTATCCCTTGTCCTCATATCATCATCGGGTCAGGTGGAGGCATAAAATTACGCGTCAACAGTTTACAAACTTACTAAAGCTCTTTATAGTTTAAAGCAAGCTCCTAGAGCTTGGTATGAAAGATTGAGTAAGTTTCTATTAGAAAATGGTTTTTCAAGAGGAAAGGTTAATGCAACACTATTTATTAAAAATAAAGCACATGACATTCTAGTTGTACAAATTTATGTTGATGACATAATATTTGGTTCTACTAACGACCTTCTTTGTAAGGAATTTTCTAAGATTATGCAGGGTGAGTTCGAAATGAGTATGGTGGGAGAATTAAATTTCTTCCTTGGGCTTCAAATCAAACAATGTGAGAACGGAATTTTCATTAATCAAGAAAAATATACTAGAAAGTTGTTGAAACGATTCAAAATGAAAAACGCCAAGGTATGTAGTACACCAATGAGTCCATCGTCAAAATTAGAAAAAGATGAAAAAGGCAAGGATGTGGATATCAAGCTGTTTAGAAGTATGATTGGTTCTTTGCTATATCTAACGGCAAGCAGACCAGACATACACTTTAGTGTTTGTCTATGTGCTAGATTTCAGTCGTGTCGCAAAGAATCTCATTTAATTGCTGTAAAGAGAATATTAAGATATCTTTGTGGAACTTCTAATCTGGGTCTGTGGTATTCTAAAGATGATACATTTGATCTTGTTGGGTATAGTGATTCTGATTTTGCAGGAAGCAGAATAGATAGAAAAAGCACGTCTGGAACTTGTCAATTTCTGGGTAGCGCCCTTGTATCTTGGTTTAGCAAGAAACAGACATCTGTTGCTCTTTCTACTGCAGAAGCAGAATATGTTGCTGCTGGAAGCTGTGTTGCACAAGTTCTATGGATCAAACAACAGTTGGCAGACTACGGACTGAAATTAGAAACAGTGCCAATCAAGTGTGACAACATAAGCGCCATCAACTTATCTAAGAATCCAGTTCAGCATTCTAGAACCAAGCATATAGAACTCAGACATCACTTCATATGTGATCATGTACAAAAAGGTGATATCGTGATTGAGTTCATTCCCACAGAAAAGCAATTGGCAGATATCTTTACAAAACCATTGAATGAAAGTCAATTCTGCTCAATTAGAAGAGAGCTTGGTATGTTAGTTCTAAACTCGTAACGTTAGAACTCTGTAAGTATGTTCTAAACTGCTTTCTAATTTCGAAAATAGAAGATTTGCTATGTTCTAATTTTTATTCTGTGTGAAAACTGATTTTTGTCTAAAAACGCACATTGCTCTGATATGACTTTCTAAAGTCATTATCAGAATCTTACTTTAGACTAAAATAGTTATTTTATTGTGTTTGTTTTTATTATGTTTTCGTGTCTTTAGTGCTTTGGCGGTTTTAGTGTTTTATTTTTTTTTGTTTTGTTTTATTTCCTTTATTTATTTTGTTTCTTTTGTCTTATTTGTCGTTTTGAATTCCATTTAAAAACTGCTCTTTATTTCATTCTTCCGCCACTTAAGTGTCTTTATTCTCTATTAACTGCTTAGTATTCTCTTTATCGTCTCTTTGCTAACTGAAACCCTAAGTTGTTTTGAGTTTCAAAATCTGCAACAATGGCCGAATCTAGTTCAAACTCTTCATCTGACTCTCTTACCGAGCAAGAGCTTCAACTTCTGAGGAAGCTCTCAAAGAAATATGAACAGAAGGAGTCGAAGGAGAAAAAGGCAGAAGAGAAAACAAAGAAAAGAAAAATCGAAACTGCTACATCACAGAAACAGGTTGCGAAAGCTCGTGATAAAGGTAAATCAGTTCTTTCAACTTACCCTCTCATGCGTTCTTATATGATTGACTGGAAGTTCTTTGGTCGTGATGAGTTTAATTTTAAGGAACTTTTTGAGTTCCAAGGTTGGATGAACTTTTTGTCTTTGAATGAACTGTGCTATGAGAGTTTAGTTAAGGAATTTTATGTCTCTTTGAAAGTAAATGGGACAGAGTCGATCTCTGTCAAACTTCAGGGTGAGACCAGAGAGTTATCGTATGATGATTTTGGGAAAATTTTTGATGTACTGAATGCTGGGTCCAGAGTGACCAAAATTAAGGACGTGTCTAGGGTTAGTGATTACAAAAAGGAAGACTTTGTGAAAAAGATTGTGAAAAAGTTTTCTGCAGACAAACAGGGCTCGATAGAATGCTCTAACTTGACAGAGAGCATGAAATAGTTGTACAAGCTCATTGTACATTATATCTATCCCAAGAGTGCTTCACTGACGTATGTGAATCAAGTAGAGCTATGTATCATGTGGCACATAGTTGAGAGGAAACCTCTCAATCTATGTCACATTGTGTTTGACAAATTGCAGAACAATCCTAAAAAGCTACCCTACGGTATGATTCTTACTCCTGTATTTGAGTTTCTGGATGTTGATCTAGATGAGTATTGTGAATACTCAAATTTTGAGGCTCAAAAAGCCAGTTTTCCCAGACTGCTACAGTAAATTTGACTTTGCTAAAAGCATGTTTTCCCGGACTGCAAACAGTCCGGCCGGACCGAAGGCCATTTTGGAAGTTCACCGAAAGTATGCCAATATGGTACTTAAAACGTCCGGAATGTCGCGAGGATCGCAGAACTGGTCCCGGAATAATTTTTGGAGGTCCGGAACTCCCGGAAAAGCCCCTGGAGTGAAATACGGGGGATCCCACTGCACACGGCGGCAGCGGCCGCCGGCTCCGGCGGCAGCAGCCGCCCCGCCTCCCGGGCGGCAACTCCCGCCGAGCCGCCTGGGCGGCAGCTGCCGCCCTGCCAGGCGGCACCTGCCGCCCTGGACCCGAAAATGGCCTATAAATAGACCATTTTCAGCCTATTTTTGACACCCCTGTCCGTGTTGACGGACGATCTTTCTCCCACCCACGCTCTTTGCGATTTCTTTACCGTTTTTTGCATTTAATTTGATTTTTTATTGCATTTTTGTTATGATGTTTGAACACTAAAAATTGAACAAATTAAAATTAATTAATTCCCAAGCAAGGAGCTTAAATCTGGAATTAAGAAGTGGTCGCCGATTAAATCAGGTACGCAAATAAAATTCTGCCTATTTAATTATAGTACTTCATGCATATTTCTCTTCTACTCTCAATAATTCTATAACTGCATAAATGCATTCATGTTATCATTTTTGGCAAATAAACTGCTTTAATAAAACATGATTAAGTTTAACGCCCGGTTAATTAATAACCGTGGTAGTTAAGCTTAAATCCGACAATATTGGTTAAAGAGCCTAGTTAATTAATAACTATGGTTCGATTGCCTTTATTTCGAACAATCTCGCCTAAAAGTCCAATTAATCAATAATTGTGGCTAACGGCCTCATTTAATCACGTTTTTTGGCAACAAAATTGCCTACATTTAATCAATCAATTTTGGCAACTAATTGCCTACGGTCTAATCGATTTTTAGCAAACAAATTACTTATAAATGAGATTAACCATTTTTTAGCGACAAATCGCTTAAAATCAATCTTTTGGCAAAATGCCTTAAAATCAACCGTTTTCGGCTCAAAGCCGTAAAATCGACATTTTTGGCAAAATGCCTTAAAATGAACCAATTTTCAGCCAAAGGCCTAAAATCAACCATTTTAGCGACAAATCGCGTAAAATCGACATTTTTGGCAAAATGCCTTTAAAATCAACCATTTTCGGCTCAAAGCCGTAAAATCGACATTTTTGGCAAAATGCCTTAAAATGAACCAATTTTCGGCCAAAGGCCTAAAATCAACCATTTTAGCGACAAATCGCTTAAATCGAACATTTTGGTAAATTAATTGCCTAAATCAACTCATTTCGGCCAAAGGCCCTAAAATCAACCATTTTGGCGACAATCGCCTAAATTACACATTTTAGCAAACGAATTGCTTAAATCAACACTTTTTGGCCAAAGGCCTTAAAATCAATCATTTTGGCGACAATCGCCCAATCACATCATTTTGGCAAACAGATTGCCTAAATCAACCATTTTGGCTAAGAGCCTTAAAATCAACGACTTTGGCGACAAATCGCCCGACAACCGTTTTTGGCACAAATGCCTTAAAACCAACACATTTGGCGACGAACGCCTAATCGAATCAATCGATCCTTTGGCAAAATGCCTAAACAAAATGCACGAAGCATACACACTTATGCACAAAGCATACACACTTATGCACAAAGCATACACACTTATGCACAAAGCATACACACTCATGCATAAAGCATACCCATTCAAAGCCCTTCAAAGAAGGCCTATCGAACTACGTTGACTTTGATCTTCCATTCAAACGGAAGTACGTAGGCACGTTCGGGATTTCACCCCGAGCGGCAAGTCGAAATCATCAAAATCACTCAAACATTTCATTAATCCATCATTCACCTTGCAAAACATTCATTCATCGGTTAGTTTATCAGCATGACATAGTCTCGGGATCCATCTCGGGTTTGCACACCATGCCTTAATCATTGGGTTAATTAATCTAGTAACTAGGTTAATTAAAATTGGAGTCACTTAGAGTTTTTTCCTAGTTTACCCGAAAATAATTAAACAAGGTGGCGACTCACACACTCACGTGCATTTCTTTCTTTTGTCATATGCATCACATGCCTATGCATCCGGGGAAAGGGGTTCACAAGTATGTTGGTCAGTCTGTCTCCAAGTTAGATAGCGGGTCTTTGAAAATGAAGGACGAGGAAGGAGGAGAAGAGAAAGAAAAAGAAAAGGAAAAGAAAGAAAAAGAAGAGAAGGAAGAGAAGAGAAAAGAAGAGATTGAAAAAGAAAAGAAAGTAAAAAGAGAAGCTGGAAATACAAAGAAAGAAAAAGTAATGAAGGACAAGGAAAGTAAAGAAGAAGCTGAGAGGAAGAGAAAAGAAAAAGAAAAAGGAAAGTTAGATGAAATAGTAGAAGAAGAAAAGAAATCAGAAGAGAGAGTGAGAGAAGAGGAAAAGAAGGCAGAAGAAAAGACAGAAGAAGAGAAAGAAGAAACACAAGAAGAGGAATTAGAAGAAGAGAGAAAAGAGGAAACTGAAAAGGAGAGTACTACAGAGAAAGAAGAATCAAAAAAAGAAGAAACAAAAAAGAAGAAAGAGCCTGAGAAGATAGAAAAAGGGAAGAAAGTGGAAGAAGGTAGTGATGCTGAAACTGAGGAGCTAGAAATTAGCGATGAAGAGAAGACAACTGAGGATAAGATAGAACAAGAGTCTGAGTTGTTGTCGGCTCAAAGAAGCAGGGAAATTATGCTGGGGAGAATAGAAAAGGAGCTAATAGAAGAGCACAACAAAGAAATTGATGAGGCAATAAAGCAGTGTCAGACTATAATTGGACAGAATCAATCACTCATCAAAACTTTGGAAAGAATGAAGGATGTAAATACAAGGAAGTTAGCCACTCTCAGAGTGAAAGGAACAACCTACATTCCCTCCTCAGAAAAGCCCAAGAACGTAAAGCACACTGCAGGAAAGCATAGAACTCATGGAAGGAAGCCTCCACTACACCCATCTTTTAAAAGGCCAGAGAGTTCTTCTGAGACTGCTCCAGCTCAGAACTTGAGGAGTTCTAAGAGACTTAGAACTGGTTCTAAACCTCTCTAATTTGTTTCTTACAATTTGTTTTTGCTTTATCTTTGTAAGATTATATTTTTGAATTGTTTATTTTTCTTTATTTTGCTTTAATTTTGTCTAACCCTTTTGTATGATGACAAAAAGGGGGAGAACGCAGGTATTTTGGTGATATTCTGAATATTTTGGTCCATACTTAGTAACTAAGGTACTTATATCTGTGTTGATTGGTGATGGCTATTGCTTTCTATATGGTCTATGTTGTTGAGCATATTTTCTGTATGATAAGCTGAGTGGTTTTAGAACTTAGATTCTTATTCTAACGACTGTTTTGCAGGTTGGACATAAGATTTTTTGTTCTTAATATCAGTTTCTATTATTTTTGCTCTGACCATATGTTCTGATTATTAGAACTTAGAACATCTTGTCTATTTCTGTTAGTTCTAATATATATATACATATGCTCTGATTATTAGAACTTAGAATATCTTGCCTATGTTTTGGTAGTTCTAAAATCAGTTTCTAAAAGGCCTCCCTAGTTCTAATTTTCACAAAACAGTTTTATTGCATCTATTCAAGGGGAGCAAAATACATGTTCTAATTTGCTTTATATTAAAATCTTTTGACATGTTTAGAACTTATATGCATAAAATTCAGGGGGAGCACATTTTCTTATGTTTGCTAAATTTATTGGTTTTGTCATCATCAAAAAGGGGGAGATTGTTGGCTCAAGGGTCAATTTCTAATCTCGGATTTTGATGATTAATACAAAACAAATAAATTTAAAATTATATTATTTGTGCTAATATTTTTTATGCAAAATGTGTATGGAAAGAAATCGTACAAGGCAAGTCCTACATTGAGTGTGAAGATATTCAAAGAACCTAGTAACTAGGTATTTAGAATACTTTGTAGGATAGAGAGAAAATCCATATATGAGCACAAAAATTTTTTTTCTCTCTCAAAAATATTTTTCGGACAAATAGATTTCTTCAAAATATTTTCTTTCGTAAATATTGCTGCCGAAAATCTTTTGATCTAAGGAAAGTAAAATCGTGTTTTATTCTCCTACCAAAAAGGATAAAATAAACTTTTGGTAACAAAGATTTTCATATCTTCTAAATAAGGAAAGAAGATATTCTGATTTCAAATCTCTTTCCAAAGGCGACAGCTTCTTAGCTCGCTATATAAAGGAGCTTTCACGTCTAAAACATTGGTGAAGTAAGATTTTTTGTTTTAAGAGCATTCTCTCATTGATCAAATCTTTATCTCTCAAAACTTACTCGCTACCCCATTTTCTTTTCATCTCTACACTTAACGTTTTCAATATTTAAAGTGAAAAGAATTTTTACAATTTCTTTTGAAAAACAATTCTGTGTTCTAATCGATATTCTAATCTGATAAAATTGTTTTTCCTGTGCTTATATGGGCATTTCTTTCTGTCTATTTAGATTGTGTAATCTATAGTAGACAGGCTCTTTATTTGTTAAACTTTTGTGTGTAATAGCTTAGGTTAGAAGTTATTGAGATAGAGGTTATCAAGCGACCTTCTCCATGTGTGGGATATTAATGTCTTGAATTGAGTTTTCTGTACTCTGCCAAAAACAGAAAGGGTTGAGGTTAACTAGAACCTTTTGAAAATCTAGTGGGACAAAAGGGTAGATCTAGGTGTTGATCTATTGCCTTGTACTGTTAGTTTGTCTCTTACCCCTTTAAAAGAGATAACATAATTGAGGATCTCAAGATGCGTCTTGGGGAGTGGATGTAGGCGAGTTAGTGTCGAACCACTATAATTCTCTATGTTGATCTTTTATTTCTGAAGTTTGCTTGAAACTGTCTTTATAACACTTTTGTTTAATTTTAAGAAACGCTAAAATTGTTAATGATTCAGATGTTCTAAAACTGTAATAAGTCTTATCTATTCTGAACTTTAGAACTCTAGTATTCTAATAAAGTGAATATACCATGTTCTAACTGTTGTTCTATTCACAGTATATTTCACTGATTGGGTTTCTAATTAATGTTCTAAACTTTATGAGGATTTTCTAATCCTGATAACTTTCTATCATAAAGTCATTCTAATATTTGGTTAAGACTCTGTGAAGAAGTTCTGAATTTAATAATTGTCTTTCACATAGCTTTATTTGATTTCTCAAACTTTATGAGGAAGTTCTAATTTCAATAGCTTTCCTTCATAAAGAAGCTCTGATAGTGTATAAGTCAGTGAGAAGCTGTTCTAATCAATAGCTGCACTTCGCACAGACTTACTATCTCTTATAATTAGAACATTGTGGGGATATTCTAATCCATATTCTATTCTCACAAAGTCCTGTGTGTTTTCCGAAGCACTTAGAATTCTATATTCTGTTTAGAATTTCTAAAATTTATTTCAGTTTTTAGAAAACCCAATTCACCCCCCCCCCCCAACCTCTTGGGTTGTGCCATTCATATACGGGACCCACAAAATTCAACCAAACAATTTCCACTTCAATTTCAAGTGATCAATTTAATTTTTAAAGCATTGTCTTTATTTTCTTTTTCAAGCATTCTTCGTTTAATTCCCTTGTAATTACATTTTTATTTCAAGTTCACTTTTACAAATTCATATGCTCAATTTATTTTAATTGCATAACCAGTAAAGTGTATATGGTGAATGATAGGTGTTAATTTTATAGTGTTTTAATATAGTTTTTATTAGAATTTTAGCAAGTTTTTATTGCTTTAATTTGATTTTTAAATCACTTTTAGTATAATTGTGTTCAAAAGCTTCCTTGACTTTTAATCCGCTTGATCTAAGAGAAAATTATAGGAATTTGGCGCAGAAAAGAGCTCTATATCACAAGGCACTTGACTTCTAGCACGCCCTAGCCGTGCTAAGTGGCACGCCCAAAGTCGCGAGCACGACATTCACAAGCGCGAGCGCGACAATTAGAAAAGAGAGTCAGAAGATTTGCAAAGAAAAGTCGCGAGCGTGACATTCGTATACGCGGGCGCGAGCTGAAGTCGCGAGCGTGACATTCATATACGCGGGCGCGAGAAAGCACCTTTGAGAGGCAGAAAG
Source organism: Jatropha curcas (assembly GCF_041381405.1). NCBI lineage: Eukaryota > Viridiplantae > Streptophyta > Magnoliopsida > Malpighiales > Euphorbiaceae > Jatropha > Jatropha curcas. The sequence goes on along the minus strand of NC_143158.1, from coordinate 19,312,013 downwards.
TTTGCCAGCAGAATACGCGAGCGCGATATTCATATGCGCGGGCGCGAGAAAGCACCTTTGAGAGGCAGAAAGAAGCACGCCCTGCCTGTGCTCTGTAGCACGCCCGTGCCTCAGGACTTCACTAGCCCGTGCTACCTAGCACGCCCCGTGCTTCACTAGCCAGACCTCCAGACTACAGCACGCCCAGCCCGTGCCATGAAGCACGCCCGTGCTGCCCAGGCGGAACCAGCGTGAATTTAATACGCAAATCAAGCTCTTTCTCACATGGGCCGACTTCAGGGAGTTTCCTAAACACACTAAACAAGACCTGGACCTATTCTTAGGGAAAAAGGAGTCCTAATCAAGAAGAAATCAAGAACCTAAACAGTCATGATCTCCTATAAAAGATTTTGCACTAAATAAGGATTATATTTCCTAAAAGGAGTCAAACTTGCCTTCAGGAGCTCTATATAAAGAGAAGAACTATTCATAGCAGAGATCGGTTCTTTGTACACTTCTTTACATAGTTCTCTCTTCTCAAAGATTTCAAGCTTCAAATAATTGTGCTAAGATTCAAGGAAGCCATCAACATAGTTGTGATACAGTTTTTATTCTAAACTTTTCATCTTGTTTCTTTCTTTATTATTGTCTTTAAATATGATGAATGATTCAAGTGTGATTGAGTTTAATTTAATTACTATGTCTAGCTAAACTTTTATACTAGGGATTTGATGTAATTTAATTCGATTCCAGCTTATAATATTAGATTTATTTTTCTTTGTTCTTGTTATAACTTATTATTGTGCTTAAGGCTTCCAGGCAGAAAAATTCCCCTGGATTGAATTATTTCAATGACATCATTCGGGAGAAGGGTTATTGATATGAATAAGGTAATAATTTACTTGAGAATAATAACTTGATGTGGAAACTATATGGTTTGACTCAAGGGGGGCTTTCATAAGTTAATAAAGTATTAAGTTGTGAATTCATAAAACAACCATAAAACCTAATGATCTGATTCATGTTTAATTTCACTATTAATATAGGTGATTAAATTGGATTAGAATAGCTAACAATAAATCGGGAGAGCTTGTTAGTAACCTTAGGGTTGTTTTCTCCTACTTGAACAATTAAACTTGATTAATGAACTAATAGAACAAGCTGGATAGAATTAAATGAAATCAAATTCCCTAGTAGCTTAATCCCCTGATTTCTTTTCACCTAAATTTTGTGTTTGATCTCTTTTACTTTGAATTTTATTTACTTTACAGCGAACTCCTTTTATCATCGTCTAAATAATAATAGGTTAACATAATTTTGGTAATTGATAAACAATCCCTGTGGATACGATACTTTCTTACTCTATACTACTTGTTGCGATTTCGTACACTTGCGAAAAACGCTGTCAAGTTTTTGGCGCCGTTACCGGGGATTGGCGTATCAATATCAATACGAATTACCTTGTTATTAATTTAGACACTCTTTCGTTTTTATTTAATTTTCTTTTAAGTGCTGTTCCAGGTGTTTTATGCAAAGAAGATCAAGGACAACTGAACCTTTAGTCTTTGACCCGGAAATTGAAAGAACTTTTCGTAGGCACAACGCTGCAAGAAAAGCAAGAGAAATAAAACTCGATCAACAAGCAGACATGGCCAACGAAAACGAAAACAGAAACGAAAACGTAGTTGGACCACCACTTCAACATCCGATCCGTACCTTAAGGGATTATACAACACCTAATCTGAATGGGACAACCTCAAGTATTACAAGACCTAGGGTAGAAGTTAATAACTTTGAGATTAAACCTGCAATTATCCAAATGCTCTCTACCTCGATCCAATATGGAGGTTTGCCTAGTGAAGATCCTAATGCTCACATCACCAATTTTTTGGAAATTTGTGACACATTCAAACAAAATGGTGTTTCTGAAGATGCAATCAAATTAAGACTTTTTCCATTCACTCTTAGGGATAAAGCTAGAGCATGGTTACAATCATGTCCCGCTGGAAGTTTTACCACATGGGATGAATTAGCTCAAAAATTTCTAGCTAAATTCTTTCCATCCTCAAAAACCACCAAGTTGCGCAATGAGATAATGACATTTGCTCATCATGATCAAGAGAGCTTGTATGAAGCTTGGGAAAGATTCAAGGACTTGCTAAGAAAGTGTCCGCATCACAGTTTGCCCAAGTGGTTACAGGTACAAACTTTCTATAATGCTCTATCTCCTAATATTAAAATCACTTTAGATGCAGCTGCAGGTGGATCTTTTGAAAAGAAAGGTATTGATGAAGCATATGAGCTGATAGAGGAGATGGCAAGCAACAGCCACTACCAAAATAATACCGAAAGAAGAAGAACTGCAGGAGTCCATGAAATAGACGCCATTACAGCACTTAATGCCAAGGTAGATAACATGGTAAGGAAATTGGACATGTTAACTACTAACCCTGTGAATGCTGTTATGCAAATTTGTGATAGGTGCAATGGACAACATGGAATTGGGGAGTGCATCATGGACTCTTTAAATCCACAAACTTTGGAGCAAGTGAACTATGTGATGAATCAAGGAAGAAAGAATTACCCTTATTCAAATTCATATGATAACAGGTTAAGGAATCATCCTAATCTATCCTATGGTAATCCTAACAATGCCTTGAATGCACCACCAGGTTTCCACCCTCCAGAAAAGAAATCCCATGATGACCTCCTCACTGCTCTTTCTAAATCACACATGGAATTCATGAATGAAACTAGAGAAAACCATAAAATCCAGCAAGCTGCAATCAGGAATTTGGAGATCCAATTGGGGCAATTTGCAAACATGATGGCATCTCGACCTCAAGGTACGTTACCTAGCAATACTGAAAAGAATCCAAAAGAACAAGTGCAGGCTATCACTTTGAGAAGTGGCAAACAATTAGATGAACCACCAAAGAAAGAAAAGGAAGTAAAAGAACAACCAAGGGTGCCTATCATTGACTCAGAGGAGAAAGAAAAGGTAAAACCTTATGTTCCCCCTGTCCCCTTTCCACAAAGATTAAAGAAAGCACAAGATGACAAGAGCTTCCTCAAGTTTCTGGATGTGTTTAAGAAGCTCCAAATCAATATTCCTTTTGCTGAAGCTCTTGCTCAAATGCCTAGTTATGCTAAATTCTTAAAAGATATCCTGAGCAAGAAACGAAAAATTGATGATCAAGGAACGGTAATGTTAACCGAGGAGTGCTGTGCAATTATCCAAAACAAACTGCCTCCAAAGTTAAAAGATCCAGGAAGTTTTTCTATCCCTTGTAACATTGGTAATCTTGACTTTGAAAAGGCTTTGGCAGATTTGGGTGCTAGCATTAATCTTATGTCCTATGAAGTTTTTAAGATGCTAGGTATGGGAGAGCTCAAACCAACAAGGATGACTTTGCAATTAGCAGATCGTTCAATTAAATATCCTAGAGGGATTGTAGAAGACGTGCTTGTAAAGGTAGGTACATTCATCTTTCCTGTTGATTTTGTCATTCTTGATATTGATGAAGACAGGGAAGGATCTCTAATCCTTGGAAGACCCTTTCTTGCAACTGCAAGAGCATTAATTGATGTTTATGAGGGTAAGTTGACTCTAAGAGTTGGACAGGAAGAGATTGTGTTTGATGTACTTAAATCTTGTAAACTCCCTATGGATCATGGAGACTGTTTTAGAATTGACGTAGTAGATGAATGTGTGGAGACCACTTTGCATGTTGAAAATAATGTTAATGAATCAAGCATCTTGAATGAAAAAGAAAAGGAATCACCTAAGCATGAACTGAAACAACTTCCACCTCATTTAAAACATGCATTCTTAGGTGAGGACCACTCTTTTCCTGTTATTATTTCTTCTCACTTAACGCTTGATCAAGAGGAAAGGTTGTTGCAAGTTCTACGTAGGCACAAGAAAGCATTAGGGTGGTCTATTTCGGATTTACAAGGAATAAGCCCAAGTGTGTGTATGCATAAAATCTTGATGGAAGAAGACTACAAACCTTCAATCGAACATCAAAGGCGATTGAACCCGAACATGAAAGAGGTAGTCAAGGCTGAAATTATTAAACTCTTAGATGCCGGCATCATTTATCCAATTTCAGACAGTAATTGGGTGAGTCCTATCCAAGTTGTTCCAAAGAAGGGAGGTATGACTGTTATTTCTAATGAAAACAATGAATTAATCCCCACAAGAACAGTCACAGGTTGGCGTGTGTGTATAGATTATAGAAAATTAAATAAAGCAACACGCAAAGATCACTTTCCCCTTCCCTTTATTGATCAAATGCTTGAAAGACTTGCAGGATATCCTTTTTATTATTTCTTAGATGGCTATTCAGGGTACTTCCAAATACCTATAGCCCCTGAAGACCAAGAGAAAACTACATTCACTTGTCCTTATGGCACTTTTGCCTATAGGAGAATGCCTTTTGGGCTATGCAATGCCCCTGCAACCTTTCAAAGGTGCATGATGTCCATCTTTTCTGATATGGTGGAAAAATTTATTGAAATATTCATGGATGATTTTTCTGTATTTGGTTCTTCCTTCGATGCATGCCTTCATAATTTATCTTTAGTGATGCAACGATGTGAAGATACTAACCTTGTGTTAAATTGGGAAAAATGTCACTTTATGGTTAGTGAAGGTATTGTCCTAGGGCATAAAATCTCTCAAAAGGGGATTGAAGTAGACAAGGCAAAAATTGAGGTAATTGAAAAACTACCTCCCCCTAACACAGTGAAGGGCATAAGAAGTTTTCTTGGGCATGCAGGATTTTACAGAAGATTCATAAGGGATTTCTCAAAAATCACTAAACCTCTTTGCAATCTACTAGTTAAAGATGTTCCTTTTGAATTTAACAAAGATTGTTTAGATGCTTTTAACAGGTTAAAGAAGGAGTTAATCTCAGCCTCGATCATCACCACACCAGATTGGACTTTACCCTTTGAACTCATGTGTGATGCTAGTGATCATGTTGTAGGAGCTGTTCTTGGACAAAGAAAAGACAGGAAGTTGCATGTTATCTATTATGCAAGTCGCACATTGAATGATGCACAATTAAATTATGCAACTACGGAAAAGGAACTGCTAGCTATTGTTTTTGCTTTTGACAAATTCAGGTCATATCTAATTGGAGCTAAAACAATAGTCTACACAGATCATTCCGCCATTAAATACTTGCTGGAGAAGAAAGATGCAAAGCCGAGACTCATTCGTTGGGTACTTCTATTGCAAGAGTTTGACCTCGAAATTCGCGACAAAAAGGGGACCGAGAACCTCGTTGCTGACCATCTTTCCAGGCTTGAATTGGGGGAGGAAGACACAAGCGAGCTACAAATCAATGAAAGCTTTCCTCATGAGCAACTTCTTCTAGTAGCAAATGCTCAAACCCCCTGGTACGCTGACATAGTTAATTATCTTGTTTGCAAAATTCCTCCTCCCAATTTTTCTTACCAACAAAGAAAAAAATTTTTTCATGATATCAAATTTTACTATTGGGAGGAGCCATTTTTGTTCAAGTATTGTAGTGATCAGCTCTTCAGGAGATGTATACCGGAAACTGAAATAGAAAGTGTCCTTAAATTCTGCCATTCAATGGAATGTGGAGGCCACTTTGGAGCAAACAAGACAGCTGCGCGTATACTAGAAAGTGGTTTGTATTGGCCTAATCTTTTTAAAGATGCTTATAATTATGTTCGTCTTTGTGATCGTTGTCAAAGGTTAGGTAACATTTCGAAGAGACATGAAATGCCCCTGAACAGCATCCTTGAAGTCGAAATCTTCGATGTATGGGGTCTGGACTTTATGGGACCTTTTCCACCATCTTATTCAAATCAATACATTCTAGTGGCGGTGGATTATGTGTCAAAGTGGGCAGAAGCTGTTGCTCTTCCAAATAACGATGCCAAAAGTGTGATGAGCTTCATCAAGAAAAACATTTTTACAAGGCATGGTACTCCCAGGGCGATAATCACGGACGGAGGTAAGCATTTTTGTAATCGATATTTAGACTCCCTTCTTGCAAAATATGGTGTCACTCATCGTGTAGGTACTCCATATCATCCTCAAACCAGTGGACAAGTAGAGGTCACTAACAGAGAAATCAAAAAGATCCTCGAAACCACTGTTGGACAATCAAGAAAGGATTGGTCCAAAAAGCTAGATGACGCTCTATGGGCCTACAGAACGGCATTCAAAACGCCTATAGGTATGTCTCCATATCGCATGGTGTATGGTAAGGCTTGTCATCTTCCTGTAGAGTTAGAACATAAGGCATTTTGGGCCATTCAATTTCTCAACTTTAATGCCAAGGAAGTGGGACAAAAACGCTTGTTACAGCTAAACATGATGGATGAATTGCGCCTCCATGCTTATGAAAGTGCTAAAATATATAAAGATCGCACTAAACAATGGCACGATAAGCGCATTATCATGAGGGATCTAAAGGTAGGCCAGCAAGTGTTGCTCTATAACTCTAGACTTCGGTTATTTCCTGGTAAGTTGCGCTCTAGATGGTCTGGACCATTCACAATCAAGGAAATTTTTCCTCATGGCGCGATTGAAATAGTGGATGGTAAGTCGAATCGAAGTTTCAAGGTAAATGCTCAACGTTTGAGAAGCTATTATAATGAAACCTTTAAACCCATCAAGACTACAATTGATCTTGCTTAGCCTAAATTCAGATAAGTGCGTCGAACTTAACGACGTTAAACGAAAGTGCTCATGGGAGACAACCCATCTATTTTTATTAAATTTTCGTCCATTTATTTATTTTTATTCCCTATTTTATTTGTCAAAATCCCAAATTTTCTCCATAAGCGTTCTTTTGTTTAGTTAAGAGTTTTTGTAGGAAAAAGTGGAAATCCAGAACCGAGCACGCCCTAGGCGTGCCCATCAGCACGCCCGTGCCATAGAAAAGAGATTAACACACTTGAAGGTCAGAGGAGAGCACGCCCTAGACGTGCTAAGTGGCACGCCCGTGTTACTGGAAAACGCCCAAGTCGTGAGCGCGACATTCACAAGCGCGAGCGCGACAATTAGAAAAGAAAGTCAGAAGAGTTGCAAGAAAAACTCGCGAGCGCACCTTCCATCTACGCGGGCGCGAGCTGAAGTCGCGAGCGCGACATTCATATACGCGGGCGCGACAAGCAGATCGGAGTGTCAGAAGCCATTGGACCAGAAGACGCGAGAAGAAGCGAGCGCGATATTCATATGCGCGGGCGCGAGAAAAGAACTCGAGAGGCAGAGAAGAGCACGCCCAAGCCGTGCTATGTAGCACGCCCGTGCCAGGTACGCCACTTTTGTTGTTTTGCAGGTCAGAGGAGAGCACGCCCAGGCCGTGCTCATCAGCACGGCCGTGCCACGATCAGACCAACTTATTAATTGGCGCCCCTCTTTGAAGAGCACGCTTTCAAACTCTCTCTTTTCCACCCCGCACGCCCTGGCCGTCACCTCTTTTCTCCCAAACTTTCCCTTTTCTTCTCCCTTTTCTCTCAAATCAAACACTCTCCACCCAAAATTTTCACATAATCAACTCCAACAATGCCTCCTAGATACAAACGTAGTAGACCCGCATCCTCCATTGCTGCTCGAAACCGCGCAACTACGCGATCTTCCACGGCTCCTCAACCTCCTTCACCTCCTGCATTTCCATTCGAGTTCGCCTCATCCGATCAACAAGAAAGGTACACAAAATTATCTCTTCGGCCTATTCTACCGAATAGATTTATTGATGAGGCTGCCTTAGCGCAAGTGGGTCTTAGGGATATTGTGTTAGACCCTCTTAAGAGAATAGGATGGGGGGAATTTATTGATATGAAGGACTTAGTCTATGCCCCTCTAACTCTAGAATTTCTGAGTTCCTATCGCGCTTTTATTCCATTATTGCCTAATTCACCACCAAGCAGGGTTAACTTTAGGCTTCTTAGTCAAGACTTTGAACTAACTGTGAATGAAATTAGCCACATTTTTGGGTTTCCTACAGACAATAGCCAGATACAAATATCTAGTGATTTTAGTGCGCGTAATACTTGGAAAAATTTGACAGGTGAAGTGAATTACAATCCTAGATATTCTAAAGCATCCAAATTAAAAAAACCTTCCTTGCGCTACATTCACAAATTCTTATCTAATTCCATTTTTGGAAGGAGTGAAAGCGATGGGGTGCTAAGTTTGAACGAATTATATTTTCTGTGGGCTATTGAGAATGGGGTTTTATTGAATGTTGGTTATTGGCTCTGCCAAAAATTTGGAAAGGTAGCTGGAGCCGACAAGGGGGCCATAATGGTGGGATGTTTTGTAACTCGGATTGCTAGATACTTACAGGTTTGGAACCCGGCTAGGCCAATTTATGATAGTATAGGAGGAGGGCGTAGTACTAGACTGGACCTAGATGTTATGATACATATGAAACTGATTGAAAAAGTCGGGGATACATATCAAGTAGTAGGCGCCCCAGAGGCTAATCCTGATGATGCAGGAGCAGAGGCAGCCGGTGGAGCTAACATGGAAGAGGATAATCCTCCTCCTTTTCCTTCTTCTTTTGGTGCAGGTACTTCCGGTGTCGGCCCATCGTTCCAAGGCACATCCAACATGTCAAATGATGAAGTCCTTGCAAGGATGATGTCTCGAATGGACCTCTTTGACACGCGCCTTAGCGGAATGGAATCAATGATCACAGACCGTTTCCAGTCCATTGAGATCATGAATGGCAGTCTTGATTCTAAGATGGACACCATGCAAGGACAACTGCAGACCATCCTCTAGTTTCTGCAGCCACCCCCACCACCAGAAAATTGATGGATTTCTCTTTTCTTTTCTGTTTTTGTTTATGTTTCTTTTGTTTTAATACTTTGTCGTGGTTGTTTTCCCTTTTAACTTGTTTATTTGTTATGTGGATTTTTATAACCTCTTAGTAGTTTTTGTTCTTAATGTTTAGTTGCTCCTTTAGCTAAGACACTTTCCACCACCTTTCTATTGTATTGTTCAATATAATGTTGGTAAGTTTTTCTTCTTCTCTCTTACTGCTTTTCTTCAAGTAATGAAATAAGTTTGGGGAATTTATACACATTGGGGACAATGTGATTGATTGAATTGGGGGAAGGGAATTTTAGCTAAAAATGTTTGTTGTTTTTGCTTAACATGGTTGGAATGATTACAAGTAAGCTTGAAGATTCTCATATCTAGTAATAAGTGTTAAACATAATTGATTCTCAATTCTAGCATATTTAAGTTTTGAATTTGAAATTTTGATTTAAATATGTTCATTGATCTAAATTATTTGTTTCTAGAGTTTTAAACACTGATTTTTATGAGAGTTATGATATATAGGTGTGTTTCACTCTAAAGTATTTTAAACCTCGGCATTCCTAGAACAAAACTTAGAAATCCCTTCGAGGCGAAAAATTTAAATGTTTACTTTTTGAAAGAGATGATTTAGGCAATTTTTTTTGTTGAAACCTATATTTAGCCTAGACCACCTAAATTAAAAATATGACTCTTGAAACCAACTTTGAAGCCTAAAAACCGTAAATTTTTCTTCTTCACCCTCAATAAACCAAGCCATTAAAACCAAAATTCAATTTTCCTACCCTAAGTACAAAGGATTGTATGATTGAAAGATTCGATTTTTAATTAGAATGTAGCAACAAAAGAGGGAGAATTCATCAAATAATACTAGCAAATAAAGAAAAGAAGAAAGATTCAAGAAAGAGGCACATGAAAAGCAATCAAAAGAATTCAAGAAAAAAATAGAAAAGGCAAGGAAGAAAAGTGCCAAAAATATTAAGAAAAGACCTTGTCCAAGATGCCTCTAGATAGTAAGAAAGTTTCAAAACAAGACACTCCCTAGAACTGGAAAAAGTTTAATTAAAATAGAATCTTGAAAGTTATACATTCTTTTGTACTTTTTGTCTACATTTTTTCCCTTTCTTTGATTAAGCAAAGTTTACACCAAGAAAGCCCCGTTACAACCCAAAATAAAGACCTTCTGATCTTTTAATCGTATGCATTTAAATCGTGGAGAAAGGATGACTAATTCTGCATATGGGAATGCCACCTTTGCTCTATCAATTGTCTTATTTTTAAATGCTTTAGATGATTCATGTCATGTTTATCATAATTCGAATAAGTATTAGTGTTGACAATCTCTTTAAACTTGTATTTTACTCAATGAACGTGTTTTCTTCAAAATAAAGAGTCAAGCTTAAATGTGAATAGCATAGGGAACAATTAAGTCTATTCACTTATTTACTAATCATGATGTCTTGAAAAGTTATTGAGATTATCTCCAAACATGGTAAGCTAGTGTCGTCAAATCTTTTTCTTTTAGTTTTGTTGCTTGAGGACAAGCAATGGTTTAAGTTTGGGGAATTTTGATAGCTGTTAATTTTATAGTGTTTTAATATAGTTTTTATTAGAATTTTAGCAAGTTTTTATTGCTTTAATTTGATTTTTAAATCACTTTTAGTATAATTGTGTTCAAAAGCTTCCTTGACTTTTAATCCGCTTGATCTAAGAGAAAATTACAGGAATTTGGCGCAGAAAAGAGCTCTATATCACAAGGCACTTGACTTCTAGCACGCCCTAGCCGTGCTAAGTGGCACGCCCAAAGTCGCGAGCGCGACATTCACAAGCGCGAGCGCGACAATTAGAAAAGAGAGTCAGAAGATTTGCAAAGAAAAGTCGCGAGCGCGACATTCGTATACGCAGGCGCGAGCTGAAGTCGCGAGCGCGACATTCATATACGCGGGCGCGAGAAAGCACCTTTGAGAGGCAGAAAGTTTGCCAGCAGAATACGCGAGCGCAATATTCATATGCGCGGGCGCGAGAAAGCACCTTTGAGAGGCAGAAAGAAGCACGCCCTGCCTGTGCTCTGTAGCACGCCCGTGCCTCAGGACTTCACTAGCCCGTGCTACCTAGCACGCCCCGTGCGTCACTAGCCAGACCTCCAGACTACAGCACGCCCAGCCCGTGCCATGAAGCACGCCCGTGCTGCCCAGGCGGAACCAGCATGAATTTAATACGCAAATCAAGCTCTTTCTCACATGGGCCGACTTCAGGGAGTTTCCTAAACACACTAAACAAGACCTGGACCTATTCTTAGGGAAAAAGGAGTCCTAATCAAGAAGAAATCAAGAACCTAAACAGTCATGATCTCCTATAAAAGATTTTGCACTAAATAAGGATTCTATTTCCTAAAAGGAGTCAAACTTGCCTTCAGGAGCTCTATATAAAGAGAAGAACTATTCATAGCAGAGATCGGTTCTTTGTACACTTCTTTACATAGTTCTCTCTTCTCAAAGATTTCAAGCTTCAAATAATTGTGCTAAGATTCAAGGAAGCCATCAACATAGTTGTGATACAGTTTTTATTCTAAACTTTTCATCTTGTTTCTTTCTTTATTATTGTCTTTAAATATGATGAATGATTCAAGTGTGATTGAGTTTAATTTAATTACTATGTCTAGCTAAACTTTTATACTAGGGATTTGATGTAATTTAATTCGATTCCAGCTTATAATATTAGATTTATTTTTCTTTGTTCTTGTTATAACTTATTATTGTGCTTAAGGCTTCCTGGCAGAAAAATTCCCCTGGATTGAATTATTTCAATGACATCATTCTGGAGAAGGGTTATTGATATGAATAAGGTAATAATTTACTTGAGAATAATAACTTGATGTGGAAACTATATGGTTTGACTCAAGGGGGGCTTTCATAAGTTAATAAAGTATTAAGTTGTGAATTCATAAAACAACCATAAAACCTAATGATCTGATTCATGTTTAATTTCACTATTAATATAGGTGATTAAATTGGATTAGAATAGCTAACAATAAATCGGGAGAGCTTATTAGTAATCTTAGGGTTGTTTTCTCCTACTTGAACAATTAAACTTGATTAATGAACTAATAGAACAAGCTGGATAGAATTAAATGAAATCAAATTCCCTAGTAGCTTAATCCCCTGATTTCTTTTCACCTAAATTTTGTGTTTGATCTCTTTTACTTTGAATTTTATTTACTTTACAGCGAACTCCTTTTATCATCGTCTAAATAATAATAGGTTAACATAATTTTGGTAATTGATAAACAATCCCTGTGGATACGATACTTTCTTACTCTATACTACTTGTTGCGATTTCGTACACTTGCGAAAAACGCTGTCAGTGAATCTAAACTCACAACCTAGAAGTCAGATCAAACACATTTAATTTCTAATTTTATATATCGTGCATCTAAATCCATAACCTAAAAGTCAGGTCAAATGCATTTAATTTTTCAGTTAGTGTACTTAATATACTTGATACGCCTGCAATTCTCCATTCAAGCTATCAGCCAACGGGTTTCGTGCTCTTTTCCCTAAAAGAACCAACAATATTACAAGTAAATGTTTTGAAAAAAAAAAAAAACAAACAACGAAGATGGATACTGAAATTGCTGAGTCATCTAAATCTTCTATGATAAATATACAGTTTGTATAATAATTTTCGTAACCTTAATTGATTTGAATAGTGACAAAATAATATCAATTTTTCAGGGTTTCATTTATAGTTTGTTGTGTTATACTACCTTATTTGATTAACATTTTTTAATTGTTATGAAAAAATTCTCTCTCTCATTCTTTCCACCGCAAACATCTTTGCTTATTCCATAAAACATCATTATGATTGTAAGTAGTTAAATTCAAAAGGCTCATATGTTTGAAAACTTCTCCGACAACCTTAATCAAACAAAAATTAATTAAAGCTAATTAAGAAGATGAAAGATCCAAACCATTCTGAGATCACTATTAATTATCATCTCATGAGAAAACCTAATTTAAATACAAGTTAAACCCAGAAATTCCAAACCCCAGAAAAAGAAAAGAAAAAAAAAAAAAAAAAAAAACTTCGCTAAATGAAAGAAATAACAAATAGAAATTGAATTCATCACCAATGAAGCTTCTCAAGACTCAAAATTCTGTCAGTGGCACAATTCCAATCGCCTGGCACATAAAGTACAAAAATACTTTCTCTTGATTTTGTAGCAGATGGGTAAAAAACAGAAACTCCACTTTGTCTCAACATCCATGGCTTGCACTTTCCCTCCACAGTAAGGGCACGATCCTGGCGCTTGTTGCCTGCCCAACTCCTTCTCTTCTTCATCGCATAGCAACGCGAAGCACATATTTTACTTTTCTCTCTTTATGTTTTCTTTTTTCTTTCTTTCTTAATTATGAACTATTGAGATGGAGGGAGAGGGTGTATATATAAGCAGACAGGTCGGAATCGGATACTTGTAATATATAATATAATATATCTTTTGCTTTTGATATAAAATATGGCTTTCTATTATTTATTTAATATTTCAGCTTTTGTCATCGGCAGTTCGCATTTGAAATGTAGCTAGATATATAAGCTAATGGGACGTAATTTGGTTAGTTTCTCTTTTTTGGCTTATGCAAATAAAAACAGCGTGGGTCTCATTTTTCGTTTCTTCCTTTCTTTTTTTTTTTTCTTACTATAAGAAAAATAATTAAACGAGCTAGTTCTGATTAGGAGGGCTGAAAATTTTGACCTCTTAACATTCAAGTTGGATTTTTGAAATCACAATATAAATAACATTTTTTATTATGAATTTTATAATTTGAGCATAAATGACATACTTAGAGATGAAAATGAAATAGATATTTTTTAATGTTGGATCTTTTTTTTAAATAATATTTAACATGTTTACTGTGGATTTCGATAATTATAAAAATACATTTAGGATAGATGCAAAAGTTTTAAACTTTAGAATTAGAAGCGACAAAAAAATTTTAAAATTTAGGAGCAAAAATGAAGAAAAAAAATTATTTGCATTATTTTATAATACAAATTAAAAAATTTATGGAATTTGAAAGGCTCGGACTCATTTGCTCCTCATCCTTTCTCTGCTTATGTTTATGAGTTCGATTATGAATATCAATAGAAAGCTTTCTTGTAATTAGTAAAAAAGATATGTTAGATTGATAATTTAAATTTTTTTTTTATTTATTGAGAAATTCAATAGATTGAAATAACATGTTGAAATATACAATATGAAGTTTCATATCTTTTAACACATCAAATTGATTAACAAAAAAATATACAATATACAATATAAATAAAATAAAATAATATACGTGGTTGATAGACAAATAAATAAAATAATTATAGGAAAAATGAAATTTTAAATGAAAACAATTGTGGAGTGGGGACACAACATAATGGTGTCAGAAACAACCTTACATGGAGAAAAGTCATTTACTCGTTTAGAATTCACATGCAACTCTCGTTTCCCTTTCATAGCTTTGGTAAAAACAACAGAACGAGAGTGGGGCATCATATCACTTCGATGTTTTGTACTATAAAACAAGGGATAATTAATATCTTCCGAGGCTACATGTATTTTGTCCACTGTCCAGATCCAATGGCTTAATTGAAAACGGGGATAATTATTATTTAATCCAAAGATTTTCTTTTTATATAAGCACAATTAATTTTTCATTGAGATTAAAAAAATATTTTAACTAATTTTTTTATATTTTTTTCTTAATTTACCCCTAATATATCATTTATTTCTCTTTCAATATCAATACATATCTTAAATTATATTTCAATCTTCAATGAGGTTTTAAATGCTTTGTTAGAATGAATGGAATACAAACAGTTGTAAAAGTGAAGTTTATGCTTTAACATATGGAAAGAAATTCATTTTTCGTCATTTATTTGGGAAAGTTCTATGAGAATATGAAAATTTGTGCTGCCTTTTATTATTGAAAATGTACTTTAAATATTGCACAATTTTTTAAATTTTCGGCAAAATTCGTAATTTCAATGTGGCCAACTTGAAAATTTTGTGATATTTTTCTATTCAAACTTTATTTTAATCGGTGCTCATATAACCTATATGAGCACTTTTTTTTACAATCAAAATTGATATGAAAAACTCATTCACTAAAATTTATTCACATTAAATGGTCATCTATATTTTTATCTGCCACTATCTTGAGAATTTCCCACACTAAAAACTTCACAAAGGATTAAAATAAGGGTAAGATAGACTTTTCACATTGGCATGGTTTCCAAAATTATCAAATTAGGTAAAATTTTTTATATCAAAAGAACACCCTAAATAAAAACTTTTCCTATATAAAAAGAACGGAGAGAGTATTTTGTTCTTGTATTTTTTAATATATATATATATATATATATATATATATATATATATATATATATATATATATATATATATATATATATATATATAGGATTTCATTAATCATTTCAAATCAAGATAAGGAAAATATAAAAATGACATTATCATTCAGTTAAAGATAAGACATAAAATAAAACTATCATAATTAAAATAGCACAATAGAGGCTAATCTAATAAGAAATTCCAATGAAAAACTACAAGGTGAACTTAAAAAAAAATGATAGAATTAAAAAGTAACTGTTAGACAAACTCTCTAAATCTTCTGTATATAGTCTGCTAATCGAATGAACCAATTGTTTATAAAGAACACATAATTTCAAGCACAAAATACAAAGAAGAAACAAATCACACTATCAGGCTCTAAAAGACGAAAATTATCATCTATATGAATAATTCTCCACCAATTGCATACTTGTCTTAATGACAATAAACAAATGTACAATAAAATGCCTAACATACCCTTCTTAAAATTAAAAATTTCACATTTAATTTTACAACAAAACCAATGCGAACTTTATCTCATATTAAAACATCACTATTCGAGTAGCATTCCATTTTATTTATTTTTCATGTATAATCAATTACACTTTTTAAATACGCCATCAATACTTGTGGAATAAATACTTTGATAAAATAAAAACTTTTAGTTATGTGTAGTCAAAATTCTAATTTAACTATTCTTAAGATAATAATAGAAAAGAGAAAATAAATGTAAACACAAAAATAAATAACACCTAATAAATAATGGGTAAAATTGAAAAAAAAATTATTAACATACTCTCAAAATCCTAAATACCATTTAAAGTGAAACCAAATAGAATGATTCTTCATTGCTATTAAAGTAAAATGGAGGAAGTATTACTTTCTTATTACGTTCATTAAATATTTGCATTAATTATTTTTGAAATGGCAACTATTTAGAGAATTTATAGAATGGTACTCCCCCTGTTCTATTTATATAAAGAAAATTTCATTTTTGGGCATTCTATTTATATAGAGAAATTTTCCTCATATGGTAACTTTGGGACTAATTCCAAAGCAAAAAGTTCAATATGTCATTGCTTTGGTTTATAGATTAAACATTGACTTCGGGAGTATTTTAAAAAAGTGGCATACATTATTGTGGTTGGCATTTAATGTTTAAAAATTTACTAAACCATGCACTAAGAAAATGTGAAATTCAAGCACATTATGCACACAGATTAAATTTCACTAAAAAGCTTATGCTTAACATTTAAGTGTGCACATATAATGAAATTTACTCACAGCTCTAATAAATCCTAAATAGAGGAAAATTTTCCTTCAAACTATAGTGCTTAAATAAAAATAGTGGTGCCGATTTATATTTACTCTGATGAACTCCTTAAATGGCTAAAGAGAGAGATACGGAACCTAAACCCTAATTTCATTGCTTAAATAAAAAATAGTTGTGCTTCTTTTTTGCATTATGCAAATACTATAAATTGTCTTAGTGGATATGGATAAATTGTCTGTAACTTTACAAATGCTGCAAGCATTTGACTCATCATTTTCAGTTTCAGAATACAGTAACATATAAACTGTATTTTTCACATCTTCAGTGATGTTTTTCCTTTTGTTGCCTTTTCGAGCTTTTCCGAAAAGTTACTTGGTAGTGTTGTGATTTCAAATTCTACAGAAGGCGATTGTTCGGTGGATGACAAGGAGATCAAATATAAGGGTTTTGATTATTGAGTATGTGCACATCTTCTAAAGTTGCAAGCAAGTCTTGAGGGACTATATTCAAATCAAAAGAAGTGACTTTGTTCATGGCATTTGTGGATTAAATTTTAGAGTTATGAACTCATCCTTATTTAAATGAATTCAGCTTTGAAAATTTTGACTCCAAATTTTAGTTTTTTACGCATAAATTTGGAGAAGCAAAATAAGGAATTTGAAGTTGAAAATTTTGACTCCAAACTTTCTTTCAACTTTCACGCTAATTTTTTCAATCCAAATTTGATATTGAAATTTTAGTTTGCAATTGCAATTAAGCAGCCCTTCTTTTTGTGTTTGTTATTGGAAGTATAAACAAATAAAACTCCTTATTTAAGTAACAGATCATCTCTCTCATCATTTATTACCTTTTATTCAAAATTGGGGACCACTTTAATATCTTTTTAGGGGTAAATTTGAAAGAAATCCACAAAAAGACCACCTCCTTAATCCTAGAGAAATTTTGACTTTCTATATATAAATAGAATGGAGGGAGTAATATAGTTAATTGTCTTTATTTATTTTCTAGAATTGAAGTGTTTTAATTATTTTTTTTCAATTCTTGCATAAAATAAAAATTACTATCTCTATTTCATAATATTTGTCACACTTGGAATTTCACGTTTCTTAAGAAAACCATTAAATTTGTTTAAATTACAATAAATTATTAAGTAAATTGACTATATTACCCTTAATTTAATACTAATTCTTTAAGAATACCATTAAATTGAAGTAATCATTATTGGTCATATACAAAGGGTAAATATGAAAAAAAAATATTTATTACTCCTTGAAACCAACAAATGTGACAAGTATTTTGGAACAAACTATTTTCTCAAATGTAACAAGTTCAATTTATTACTACATCCAATCCATGATACTTGTCACATTTGAAAAAATAGTTTGTTCCATGATATTTATCACATTTATGGTTTCAAGGAGTAATAAAATTTTTTTTTCCATGTTTACCCTTTGTTTATGACCAATAATTATTACTTTAATTCAATGATTTTCTTAGAGAATTAGTATTGAATAGGTGTAATATAGTCAAGTTGCTCAATATTTTATTGTAATTTAGACACATTTAATGATTTTCTTAATGGATGTGAAATTTCAAATGTGACAAGTTTTATGAAACAGAGGCAGTAATTTTAATCCCTATTTCATAATACTTGATTAAACACATTAGTAACTAGTCAGGATCTTGATTTTTAAATTATACTATCTAATCCCTATATTATCAACTTATTACACTAATTTGTCCAGCTATTATTTATAAAACGCATTTTTGAATAGTCACATATGCATTATTTAATATTTGCATTTATTATTATTATGTTTTCTATTTTGTTTTTGAAAAAAATTTATTATTTACTATTTTTCTTCTATTGAATAATAGAAAAAGAAAGAATTTTTTTTTTTGTGGAGGGACTTACTAATGACCTACTGATTGCATGATATTGGAAATTCCTCCATAATATATTTGACCAAAATCTAGGACTATATAGTAACTCGATTAATATATAGTACTTCAAAGCAAGAGTATTTTATTGACTGTCTATATTCAATATTTAATTTATAACATAGATAAATAATATTTAATCTAGAGTTTTGATCCTGATTATCATTCCATTAATCATTGATTCATTTCTTATTTTATTCTGTTAAAGTATAATTCTTTTCTAAATATATTATAATATTTCATTATAAATAATTAGCATTAAATATAGCAGTAGTTCAAATGATTTGATAATAGATTGTTCCGGTCTCTTGCATTTCTATATCTTAACAAAAATTTTATATTGAAAAAGGATAAGAGATTATTTTTTTAAAAAAAAATTAAACAGTTTAATAATTAAATTTTAAAAAATGAATTTATCTATTTCTTGAAAATACAAATAAAATAATAATTGAAATCGCACTCTCATAAACTAAATAAGTTTTCATGGCTTTGAAATATTTTAGCCCTTCTTTTTCCAAGAAGCTTCTTCTGTAATCGTACAGCGTGTGGAAGAAACTCTCCTCAACAGCCATTTACAAAAATGACGTGTAAGTACGTGTTTAGGGTAACACGTACAAAACCACCCGTTAGGTGCATCGAGATACCTAAATTGTCAGCACTTTCTTCAAACTTCAAAGAAATGATTCCAAACTACAAATAATGCCAATAACGATGTAAGACCAAAGCTGAGCCTTGTGGCGTTCCAACCTATCATTGCTATGTCCGGAGAATATCTGTAGCTATCCATGGGAGTTAGAATTTTAAATTAAGAAAAAAAAAAAAAGACAACATAATGATGTTTTTATTAGAAAATTAATCTCTTTATATAAAGTTAATGATTGCATAATTATGAGCTTAATACTATAAGAATCATTATTTAATTTAACATATTTTATATCCTCTGTCTCATTTTATTTGTATAGTTTGATAAAAATTTAGTCAATAAAAATTATTTTACCCTTTTTTGCCTTTAACTCATTAAAATATTAATAAGAGTCCTCCATTTAACAAACAATCATAAAGATCCATGTAAGAAAAATAATTATTTACATATCTAAAGCTCCATTTGTTCTATAAAATAATTTGTAGGAAAATAACTGACTGAAAAATTTTTTCATAAAAAATATTAACAACAATAGAAATTTTATAATTAAAAAATTTTATTTTCAAATATAAAAAAATGTAAAAAAATTGAAATTATGAAAGCCGCCGATGGCCGGTGGTGGTGGTCAGTGGTAAATGGTGATCGGTGGTAGTGACTATGATGATTAATAAATTAAAAAAATATGGATTTATAAGGTTTGCCAATATCCGAAAAATGTTTTACTCTCTCGAAATGGAAAATTGTTTTCCTTAAAAAATGACTTGATTTTTCTTTAATCAGGAAAATATTTTTTCGTGACTTATTTTTCTAAACACCCCAAACAACGGAAAATTGTGAAAAATATTTTCCTATAAGTTATTTTACGAAAACAAACAGAGCCTAAATTTAAAAGCATTACAAAACATCTAAAACGGAATAACAAGCAAACAAAATAAGACAGAGAGAGTATAACATATTTAAAAAGGTTCAATTATATAAAATAAAATTAAAATTTTCTAACAATTTCTTTTAATGAATATTTAGAGTTTTTAATAAAGACTAGTTTTCTCTAATGTGTATTGCAGATTATTTGTGCTCATTTATTTTCACTAATTACAAGTAAATTTAATTTATATATTTAATTTTCTATAAATTTATATATAAATTTTTTTTATATATTTTATCATATTATAGACCGTTTATGTTACTAAAAATCTAAAACTGTTCATAAAATAGATGACAAAACATTTTGTGAACTAATAAGATAATAAATAATACTTCGTCCATCCCATTTTATTTGCTTGTTATTTCTTTTTTGGATGTCCCAAAATTTGTACAAGATTTCTAAATTTAGACAGGTAAATAATTATTTTGTCCATAATAACTTTTATAAGTGTTGATTGAATGAAGAGCTTTTAGTATTTTAATGAGTTATTAAGGGTAAAGATGAGTAAAATAACTTTTGTTGATTAAATTCTTAATATGTGTATTTTATCAAATCATGCAAATAAAATGGAACGAATGAAGTAAAATTTTTCAAAGTGAGAATTAGTTAGACTGTACTTATTCTGTTTTAAATTTATATTATAAATATTACAAGCAAAAAAAATGCCCGCTTTCTGCTCTGAATTTATAAATCTATTCATCATTGCAATGAACATACATGTAAGTAAAGATATAATAAACGCATTCAATGGATATACACAAAAGCATATATATTTATAAATAAGTATTTAATTATTAATCCTTATTTTTCTTTTACATTTCCTTTCAACAAAAAGTTTAATATGGAATCATATCCTTAACTTGTTGGTTTCTTCAACAACGTTCCTCCAATAAGTCAAACTTAAATAGAGTTTTATCAACTACAAATACCTTAAGAAGCAAATAAGACTAAATTAATTGAAATATAAGATTAATAATAATCAAAATTGAAAAGGAAAAAGTATCATTTAGTTCCCCTAGTTTTGTCAAATTAACTACTTCGTCCCCTATTTTAGAGAACTAATTAAAATATCCCCCTATTTTGATTCTGTCAAACCATATGGTCACTCCATCGAAAAGGACACATTTTTCCCATTAAGTGTGTGTGGAAAGATGAAAAGCCCTCCCTTACATTCTATGCTGTTGTTTTAAATTCTGGAATAAAAAATCCAAGTTTTGAAAAGTTCCCCACCTTTTCTGTAGTAAATGGCTCTTCATATCCTTGTGTCGTGATCGAGCAATCTCAAACTTGAAAGAAAAATCGATTTGCAAAGCTACATTCGGTTGATTGTCACTTGTTTTCTTTTCATCTAATCGGACTGCTAATATAGAGGTAAGAAATGAAAACAAGTTTCTCTTTTGCTTTCAACGTTCAAAGTGTGTATTTGCATGAAATAGTGATAAACTATTACTATTGTTGTTTGTGAAGGAAAATTTGCAGCATTATAGTTTGTTAGATGAATGTTATTTTGGAATGCAGAAATTTTGAAGTTAGGGTTTGAAATCTTTGTGTTTTTTTATCCTAGTATAGCCCTTTTACATTCTCTTGTAAATTTATGAAATCTGTGAAGTTTATTTGATGGGTAACTCTATTTGCAGATGTCCCTTCCTTCGTACTATGATTTTGAGTTGAAATTCGGAGAACAAGAGCGATTCATTGACAATGTTACTCTAGATAACTACTGTTATTTAGATTTGTTGTCTGATGCATTTAAATTTTTTGGGATAAATGTTAACTTTATTTAGTTTGTTGCTGTGAGTGGTATTAAAATTGAAAATAATGAGGATATCATGTTTATGTTCGAAATGTTTAAACATACCGCTATATCGCCATTCGTGTAAATGCTATGAATATGACAATTGCTATTGAGAGTGGACCTAGTAATTTAGGTGGTCAAATTGCTGAGAATAATGCAAATTTAGGTAGGAATGAAAGTGAGGTAATGCTTGATGTTGCTATGTAACACCCACCGGCCAATCCCGGAGAACCAGACGGCGGATGCCACAATCGGTGCCGGAGCACCGTCTTATGTCACTTATTAAAGCTAGATCACAAATTAGAAGTGGTTAAATTTTCATAAGGAGGCAAGTAATTAACATTTTGTTTTGTTTTTTTTTTTTTTTTTGTTAACGAAAATAATATTTAAGGAAATTCCTACGAAAATTTCGCAAGAGTTTCCCCTAAAAATTAACTTGCCACACAAAGAAAATATACACACTTCCAATTTTCTCCAAACCCCAAAACTCCAATTCAACATAACATACCACAAGCACTTCTAAATATCCATCAACATACGCATCATAGTCTAAACACATTCTTTTCAAGGAATATATAATCATCATACACCAAAAATATAATAAAATGTTATTTCCTTCAATAATCATAACTCTTAATACATTATAAACTTATTATATACAACCTCCATAATACAATCTTTATATACATGCCAAAAATCACCATTTACACAATATCCTACCCAAAATGTGATCTCTACTCTAATGCTTGTCCTCTGGTCTTGAAGAACACCCTCCGCTCCTAACCTGCGCATGATAAAAATCAACGCGCTGAGTGGAAGACTCAGTGGTGCTAAATAACCAACAATTAAATTAAATAGAAAAGCCAAGTCAAATCTGAAATTACTCAACTATATAAATACCGAAATCGCATTCATTTAATTCAAATACTTTGAAATCAATGAGAAGATTATAAATACAAATATGTCTTCATTCTTTTATAGCAACAATAAAATTTCATTTTTTGTTGAGGCTCGTACTCATGCAGAATGAACATAAGCAGATTTGATCGTGGCCTATATTAGCGCCACCCCCATCACAAACTCGTGGCCTATGAAAGCACCACCGTGGCCTATGAAAGCACCACCCCCATCACACAATCGTGGCCTATGAAAGCACCACCGTGGCCTATGAAAGCACCACCCCATCACACAAATAAGCGCGTCCGCCTATTTATAAGGGCTGATAACCCTAGCATATGATCATAGCTTCACAATAACAAAATCCATCTCATCATACCACGTCTCAATCATGCATAGTAGAGCCCAAATCAAAATCATTCTTTCACAAAAGCAATAATTCTTAATCAAAACCTCTTCATTTAGTACTCATCAGTTCAAAAGTTTTACTCAAAACACTATAAATGTATATATACTTAATATAGTATAAAAGTACATAAATCAAGAACTTTTCAGCATTTCCAAAACCTGATCTCTGCTGGGTTTTTAACACATAATTTGAGTTATGGGTCTCCAAATTGAATGAAATCAGATTCATTAGAAAGCTAAGACAAAATGCTACAAATGTTCAGAAGGGATCACAGCCCAGATCACAGAGTAAGATAACAAACAAAAGCTCAGAACACAGACCAACAGATCAGACCTGATTCAGCAGAACCAAGTCCAATGTTTCTTGAATTCCTACTTCACCAAACACTCAAATGAAACCAATTCAGAACGAGAGAATTATCAAGACATAGGGAAACAACTTTTATGAAGAACTCAGAACCTAATATTATCATTATAGTGTCAAAATGGGCACTCAATTTAGTAATGCATGTGGCCCGACACAACAGAGTCAGTTTGGGTGTTTCAGCCATAAGGTGAGCTATGTATCTCCAATTTGGACACAAGAGGATGGGTTGGAAAGCTAAGAAGTAAAGCTATAACTTTTATGAAGAACATAAGACATTATTTTGCCATTTGAGTGGTCAAAATGGACAATAATTTCGGATATACAGGTAAGACATCATAACAGAACCAGTTTTGGTATTTCAATCATAAGTTGAGCTGCAAGTATTGGAATTAGACATAAGAATATGTTTTGGAAAGCTGAGAAATAGAGCTACAACTTTCATGAAGAAGTCAGAAACAAATGGGAAGTATAAAGGGGTCAACAATGAGTTCCAATCCCACAGCAGAACACATCTCACATTAAAATTCAGCAATTTCAACAAAACATACAAAGTTCCCAAAATATATTCAAAACCCTAACCATGTAAAACAACTTAAACAAGTGAAATTATGATTGCACTAACCTTATTAACAAGCTTGAATAAGCTTGGAAAGCCTTACTCCTTGGCTTTCTCTTTCCCCTTTGAGGATGGTTCTCCAACCTCTTCAAAGCATGAAAAATCAACATTACAAGCAAAACTTGACAAAAGAAATAGTTGGAGCATGATTTAATGCATCAATAACATGTCTAAACCATGAATTCTACTTAACAACTCACAAAACTCAAAAACCACAACTTTCTTGCTTCAATGGTAACTTCACTTCTCTTTGCTTTTAATCACAAATCTCAACTTCTACTCCTTAATTCTTAAGCATTAAGTCCTATTCTATGGTTTAATTAGGTAGTTTGGTGGTAAATTTGGAGGTAAGAAAATGAAGAAAATGAAAGAAGAAGGAAGAAAATGGAAATGGCGTGGAGAAGAGAAGAGAAGAAAGACAAAAATGTTGTGGTGTTTACTTTTAAGTGCCAAAGTCAAATTTGACTTCCTAAAATCATGCAAAATGTGTGGCTAAGATCAAGTCCTAAGTAATCTCATCCAATGGCTCTAAATATTCCTCAAATAATTCTCTTCTACTTCTTATTTAACTCCACCAATTAATTAAATTAACTCCACTAAAATAATTCCTCATTTATTTCTTAATATACCACACTAGAAATATTATGCATTTAATACATAAACTCTCCAAAAATATTCATTAAATATTTTCTACCCACCTAAATCATGCAAACATGCTCCAAAAATAGTAAATAAAATATTAACTAAGCATAGTAATTTTTCCGGACTAAAATAATACCAAGTCCTGGACCGATGGTACTATTCACAGACCGGTAAATCACTATTACCGACACTAAAAGAAAAATCAGTCTGTTACAGTTCTCCCCCCCTTAAAAGAAATTCGTCCTTGAATTTACCTGGTGTAAATAACTGAGGATGCTGTTGTCTCATAATATCTTCACTTTCCCATGTAGCTTCCTCGGTCTTATGGTTTCTCCGAAGGACCTTTACCAAAGGAATTCTCTTATTCCTTAGTTCCTTGATTTCCCTCGCAAGTATCCTTACTGGTTCTTCCTCATAAGTCAAATCTGGCTCTATGGTAATAGAATCAACTGGTATCACATGTGATGGGTCGGACTGATACCTCCTCAACATAGACACGTGGAAAACATTATGTATCCTATCCAGGTCTGGTGGTAAAGCTAGTCTATAGGCTAATGGACCCACACGCTCAATGGTCTCATATGGACCAATGAACCTAGGACTAAGCTTACCCTTTCTTCCAAATCTCAATATCTTTTTCCACGGAGATACCTTAAGGAAAACCTTATCTCCCACTGCATACTCTATATCTTTCCTCTTCAAATCCGCATAAGATTTCTGATGATCTGAAGCTGTTTTCAATCTATCTCTGATAATTCTGACCTTATCCTCTGTGTCTCGAATCAAATCTGGACCTATAATCTTACCCTCACTCAATTCCGACCAACAAAGTGGAGTCCTACATCTCCTGCCATATAGTGCTTCAAAGGGAGCCATCTGAATGCTCGACTGATAACTGTTATTGTAGGCAAATTCAGTAATTCTTCCAACTGCCCTCAAACTCAATAGCACAAGCTCTTAACATATCCTCCAAAATTTGAATAACCCGCTCTGACTGACCATCAGTCTGAGGATGAAAAGCTGTGCTGAAATTCAGCTTAGTACCCAGGGCCTCATGTAGCTTCTTCCAAAATCTAGAAGTAAATCTCAGATCTCTATCTGAAATGATGGAAGAAGGAACCCCATGTAATCTCACTATCTCATCTATATAAAGCTCTGCATACTGCTCCATGGTGAAGTCAGTCCTAACAGGAAGAAAGTGTGCCGACTTAGTTAGTCTATCAACTATTACCCATACAACATCTTTCTTTCTAGGTGTAGGAGGCAACCCAATCACAAAATCCATGGTAATCCTATCCCATTTCCACTCCGGAATAGAAGTAGGGTGTAACAAACCAGAAGGAAACTGATGCTCTGCTTTCACTTGCTGGCATGTCAAACACCTCGACACATAATCTGTGATATCCCTCTTCATCGCCGGCCACCAATAGTGTGATTTCAAATCATGATACATCTTATTACTGCCAGGATGCATAGCATAGGGACTACTATGAGCTTCCTTTAAGATACTCTTTCTCAACTCTGAAATTTTAGGCACACAAATTCGATCCCCAAAATACAAGCAGTCCTCTCTAATCTCAAATCCCTTCTTCTTACCCTCTCTGACTAGGCCTTTCCACAAGGCAATAGTCTCATCACCCTGCTGTGCATCTCTAATCTGCTGCAGTAGGCTAGGTTTCACCATAAGCTCTACTACAAGAGCACCATCTCTAGTCACAGTTAAGTGTGCATTCATAGCACGAAGAGCAACTAATGCCTTTCTACTGAGTGCATCTGCCACTACATTAGCTCTACCCGGGTGGTAATCAATAGTGAACTCATAGTCCTTAAGTAGCTCTAACCATCTGCACTGCCTCAGGTTAAGCTCTCTCTGTGTAAGCAAATACTTAAGGCTCTTATGATCCGTATACAAGTGGCATTTCTCACCATATAAGTAATGTCTCCAAATCTTCAAGGCAAACACAATAGCTGCTAACTCCAAATCATGGGTAGGGTAGTTCTTCTCATGTGGCTTCAGCTGCCGGGAAGCATAAGCAATCACCTTGCCCTCCTGCATAAGCACACAACCCAAACCATTATGCGAAGCATCACTATAAACATCATATGGTCTGCCTGGAGCTGGCTGTGTCAAAACTGGAGCCTCAGTAAGCATCGCCTTAAGCTTCTCAAAGCTACTCTGGCATCTATCAGTCCACTCAAAACGGACATCCTTACGGAGAAGTCTAGTCAAAGGGGCTGCAATAAGAGAAAACCCCTTGACAAACCTCCTGTAATATCCAGCCAAACCTAAGAAACTGCGAATCTTTGTGACATTCGTAGGTGGCTTCCAATCAAGCACTGCCTCAATCTTCTTCGGGTCCACCCGAATACCCTCTGCAGACACAACATGCCCTAAGAAAGCAATCTCAGTCAACCAAAATTCACACTTACTGAGCTTGGCATACAACTGTCGGTCTCTCAAAGTCTGCAGAACTGTTCGTAGGTGATGATCATGATCCTCTCTAGTCGGAGAGTACACCAAAATATCATCAATAAAAACCACCACGAACTGATCCAAATAAGGATGGAAGATCCGGTTCATCAGGTCCATAAACACTGCTGGGGCATTAGTCAACCCAAATGGCATCACTAAAAACTCATAGTGACCGTAGCGTGTCCTGAAAGCAGTCTTAGGTACATCTGATCCCTTCACCCTTAGCTGATGATAACCTGATCTCAGATCTATCTTCGAAAATACACTAGCCCCTCTCAACTGATCAAACAAATCATCTATCCGAGGCAATGGATATCGATTCTTCACAGTAACTTTGTTAAGTTGTCTGTAATCAATACACAACCTAAGTGAGCCATCCTTCTTCTTTACAAACAATACTGGAGCACCCCATGGAGATGCTGTTGACGCGTAATTTTATGCCTCCACCTGACCCGATGATGATATGAGGACAAAGGATGAGGCTTCACAATAAACCAGAGGTGTCTGAATCAAAAATCGAACCAAACCGCCCAAAGGAGCCTGACCCATGTTAGGGCTGCGTCACGCAGCTATCACCTGCGTGACGCCACTTTTAGCTGCGTCACGCAGCTCTAACGGGTCTGACACCCTTGGCGCGCGCCCGTGCAGTGGCCTGCACTGTTTGTATGGATACGCGGCAACTGTACGAAAAGTAAGTCGCATCACGCAGGCTTACGGGTGCGTCACGCAGCTCCTACCTGCGTGACGCGACTGTCCTGTCGCCCTAACCATATAAATACTGCATTACACAGCAAAAACGGGACCTTTTTAGAGACTTTGAAAACTCTTCTTATTTTTCTCTCAAAAAAGACTAAGGGATTGAGACAAAAAAAAACGACTGTTGCTAGGGTTTTCCTCAAAGACTCCAGTGAGTAACCTTGAGGAAGATCAAGCTATTAGGTACATAGATTGAAAACTTAAAAAAAAAAAGACATAAAAAAGAGCAAGAGAGAAAGAAGAGAAAAGAAAGGTTTTTATTGTTAAGATTGGACGTTGAATCTTTCTGGAATCGTGAAGCTTCATCCTTAGATCGACCATATCGTATGCAATCCTCAAATCTGAGGGTTAGGTAATCATCTAAACCCTTTTGTTTGCACTTTTCTTTAACTAGTTATTTATTTGTGAAAATCCCATTTTCTTAGTATTTTAGTTAGTTTGGTTTTGATTAAACCACATTTCGCCCATATTTGAGTATTTCTGAATCATATTAAATCTCTGTTAACAAGAAAGAAACGTAAAAAAGAACAGTTTGAATGGTAGTTGCGGACCAGAGCAGCCGCGTCACGCAGCTACTACCTGCGTGACGCGACTGTTAATGTCCAAAAGTCTTTAATATGGATTGGACTACCTGCGTAATGCAGCTATTCGCAAACCCAGGATACTTTGTATTTAATGTGATATTTCGGATGAATAATCAATAAAACTGAGAATATTAATAAATCGCGAATAGTTCTGTCACGCAGCTAGGAGTTCCGTCACGCGGCTGTTCTTCATAGAACAGCCGCGTGATGCGACTGTTCCAATTTCCAGTAGCACAATAAGAGTTGTGCCACGCGAGTGTTCTTCATAGATTACCCGCGTGACGCGACTGTTCTAAAAGTTCCAGGATGAATGAAGGGAGTCGCGTCACGCGACTGTTCCTTATGGGACACCTGCGTGACGCAACTATCTCATGATTTCAGTGTATTTTACTTATTCCACCGTAATTTCATACAATTAAACAAATTTTAATTTTAACTCAGAAAATGATCAAACATGGGCAAATTAAGATTTAATCAAATCAAATCAACTAATTATTAATGATTTTGAGGTTTTAGGATTTACTTCTTTTTACTTATTGCTTATCATATTATCAAATTCGGTTTGTGGCCCGCCTTTAACCATAAGGCAAGAGCGGGTCTTTTCTTTTATTTTAGTACGTGTTATGGATGGATGGTGGATGATATATCTTATTTGTTATGAATGCAATGGATGAAATTAATTGGGACGGTTAATTAATTTTCCACATAGGAGCTCGGTTCGATTTATTCGAGTTGGGTTTAAATAATTGGCTTTTCTAAAATAAAATCAAATTAGAAATCGTAGGTTAAAAGAGGCCGGTTTTTCCGGGCGTCGGCTTCCAACGGGCCGACGTACCCAATTCCCTTACCTAGAATCTCATAGGTTCGCCTGACTAGTTTTCTAAAACAAAAGGCCTTGAATAAAATGGGTTAAAAATGGAGTCACTTTTGTAAAATAAAATCAAAAACGGTCCCATTGCCGAAATAATGGGTGGCGACTAAAAAAACAATTTATAAGACCGATTCATCGGCATTGCACATCCAAAAGGGTTTTATCACTTTTTTTTAATAAAGTATTCAAGTACACCAAATAAAGAAAAATCTTCGATCTTTCTCCGGGGGAAAACAGTTTGGTGACTTCACTGGGGATTTTGCACCCACTATCCCCGGTTGTTTTTAATAAACAATATAGTAGTTGCAATTAGGAATTAACTCTAAAAGCCTACTATTTCTAAATAAAAATTGGTTAGAAAAAGCCGATGGAAAATTATTAACTGTCCGTATGTGTTTAAATGCTTTCCTTTTCCTTTCCTAGGATTTTTTGCATTCATTCGCATTCCTTGCTTCTCACCTCATTCTACCCATACTACCCTTCGGTACTGGTGTTAAGTTTGACGGTGGATCTAGCCTAAACCATGCGTTTTAGGTGCATCCATTCGAGAATTAACATTACTACCAACCGCAAGCCTAGTACCTTAAAGGTGCGTCAAAAGGAGTAGGCCCAACAAAGCCCGAATCCTGTTTGCGGAACCCAGACTTTGCTAAAGCCCAATAAGACTAAAGCCAATGCATATAGTTGACAGCCTTAGTTACTTCCCCTAAGGTGCACCCAATTCTGTTTGCTGTTACTATGCCGCATTCATTTCCGAGAGTTGATATCGTCAATCTCAAAATCCCCTGTTGGTTGTCGAGATTAGACCAATTCCTAGGAAACAGATATCAGAATTTTATACCAACGGAATCCGTGTGTGGGAGAAATAAGGTTGGAAGGCATGCATTTCCCAACTCCCGTTCCCCTGTATGTTATAAATTGTACATATGTTGTGACATTCATGCATCATGTAACACTTTTCTTTTTAGCCATGCATTAATAAGAGCTAATGCTCGATATGGACATTTGATTTTGATTTTGAGACCGGATCTCGACTTCATTACGAATAATATAATGCAATCACTTATAGTAAACTAATACCCAAAAGAAAAGGGAGTTATAAGGGGGTTGCAGTTCCTTTGTATTTCAACATTTCTTGCATTATCTGAAAATAAGTGAGAGATTATAAAATTCTGTAACAAAATAACAGAAAATCCTGCTTAGGACCATATGTCCCAAGGCAAAAAGTAAGGATACAAAAAATAATAAACAACAAAAATAAAATCCCGCTCGGAAATTCTTTCATTCCGAGGCAAAAGTTAGGGATTCGAGAGAAAATAGTCAACTGTAAATCCAAAAGGAACGATTGACGACAGATAATGCTTGAAATGTTCAAATACAAAATAAGTTATTGATGTATTATTCACATCGAATTTTTGATCCGGTCGTTGAAATCGAGATCTTATTTCCATATCGGTTTTAGCGCATTAGAAATACATTCTCCATCCTATGTGCTCTCATTTTCGCATGCATACATGCAGGACCCCCTGTAACTCAGAATTTTTCTTGTCAGAATTGATCCTTCCCGGGAAACCACTTTGAGAGCTTGGAATCGGCATCCCGGTCAGCGTTTAATCAGAACATCCCCAATCCCCGAATTGGCTCCATTCAATTCCGTGAATCAGTCCTGTTCATCAGATTCAGAACCAGACTCAGATCCAGTAGAAATGGCGGACAACACAGAAAATGAGACCGGATTCTCTGAAGCTCAGATAAGGACCATTGCGCAGATTGTGGCTGCGGCTCTTGCTCAAGACAGGGCTCAAAATCAGAATACTCCTCCTTCGGGTAGCCAACCTGTGGCTGAAGAGAGACCGATCCCGGAACTTGTGTCGAGTAATCAGGCTTCCGTGGGAAACACTGTCCCAGTTGAAAATGATACGCTCAAGCAACTCGCCGATCTAAAAGAAAGGTTCGACAAGATGGCGGCTGTGAATACCTAAATTTTGAGGCTCAAAGAGCCAATTTTTCCAGACTGCAAACAGTCCGGCCGGACCGGAGGTCATTCAGAAAGTTCACCGGAAGTGTGCCAATATGGTACTTGAAACGTCCGAAAAATTACGAGGGTCACGGAACTGGTCCCGGAATATTTTTTGGAGGTCCGAAACTCCCGGAAAAGCCTCCGGAACGGAGAAAGGCACACATGTCCGCCCGCGGGGGTGGGCATGCCCGCCCTAAGGAACGGGCGTGCCCGCCCAGCATGGGCGGGCCCACCCGCTCTCTTAGGCGGGCACGCCCGCCCTCGAGGGCGGGCAGGCGCGCCCGGGGTGCGTTTTTTTCCTATAAAAAGAGGCCCCGGGGCTCCATTTTAGACACACAGTCTGTGTTGACGGACCTCTCTTCTCCCTTTACGCTCTTTGCGATTCTTTTATCGCTTTCTGCATTCTTTATTTTTATTTTATTTAGCTTTCATTTTTTTTCTTGCTTCTTGCTTTATTAAGTGGCCATTAAAATTAAATTAATTAATTTCCCTTAACGTGGAGCTTAACCTGGAGTTAAGAAGTGGCCGTCGACTAAATCAGGTACACAAACTAAACTCTGCCCATTTAATTTTAGCATTTCATGCATGCTTCTTTTCTACCCCTCCTAAATTCTATAACAGCATAAATGCATTCATATCATCCACCAGGCAAATAAAATTGTCTTAAATAAATAAAATTAAGCTTAAGTGCCCGGTTAATTAATAATCGTGGTATTAAAGCTTAAAATTCGACAATATTGGCTAAAAGCCTAGTTAATCAATAACTATGGTGAAAGTGCCTTATTTCGAACAGTTTTTTGGCCTAAGTCTAATTAATCAATAATTGTGACTAAAAGGCCCTGATTAAACACTTTTTCTTTTTATGGCAATTAATTGCCTATATTTCAATTTAATTAATCACTTTAGGCAAACAAATTGCCTATAAGTGAGAATTGATTCTTTTTTATAGCGACAAATCGCTTAAAGCAATATTTTGGCTAAAAGCCTTTAATTAATCACTTTAGGCCAACAAATTGCCTATAAGTGAGAATTGATTATTTTTCATAGCGACAAATCGCTTAAATTAAATTATTTGGCTAAAAGCCTTAAAATCAATTCATCTTTGGCACAAATGCCTTAAAAATCAATCTTTTGGCAAGGATAAGCCCAAATTAATTCTTTTGGCTAAAAGCCTCAAAATCAACATTTTGGCACCAAGTGCCTAAATCAATCAACACTTTTCTGGCAAAATGCCTAAAAATCAACTCTTTGGCAAAAAGCCTAAACAAAATGCACGAAGCATGCACACACTCATGCATAAAGCATCCCAATTCAAAGCCCTCTAAAAGAGGCGCATCGAACTACGTTGACTTTGATCTTCCATTCAAACGGAAGTACGTAGGCACGTTCGGGATTTCACCCCGAATGACAAGTCGAATTCATTCAAACATTTCACTTGGTCCAATTACTTCATCTTTCTTGCAAAGCAAACATTCATTCATTTTGGTTAGTTTAGCAGCATGACATAGTCTCGGGATCCATCTCGGGTTTGCATATCATGCCTTAAACATTGGGTAATTAATCTAGTAACTAGGTTAATTAAAATTGGAGTCACTTAGGGTTTTTTCCTAGTTTACCCTAAAATAATTAAACAAGGTGGCGACTCACACATCACGTGCATTTCTTCTCATTCATCATATGCATTACATGCCTATGTGTTTTTGGGGGAGGGGTTCACAGTTTGGCGACTCTGCTGGGGAGTTATGTAATCATTTTGCATAAAGTGGACTACAATTGCTGTGTAAACTAACCTGCCCTTCTTTAGGGTATTATTTTACAATGCTTTGTTTTGCAGGGTACCCTAGCAAGGAATTAAGTGTTCTTTCTTTAAGAATGCTTAATGAGGAAAAATTTGGACTTAATTGAATTTTACTTTAAAGCATTTAAATTCGTTTATTTATTTGCACGATTGAGAATCTTTTTCTCCATTGCATAAAAAACGAATTTCAAATGAATTTCTTCTCTCTTCTGTTCAAACTTCTGAGTCTGGATAGCAAGTAGCGCTGATCGGCAGGTCTCCTTGATTATGTCGACGGACAGCCAAAGCGTCCTCCCTGTTGCCGCAAACCATCCCTAATCTTTTTGGGGGTGGCCCATGGGTATGCGTACTGTTGGACCCACGTGAAACTCTTTGTTTCACATGTGGTTAGGTATATCCATACTCAAGGCTCAAGGGTCCCTTTATAAGCCGATTCTCTATTTGTGTCATAGCCTATAGAACCTATCCCTTAGGACTGCATGCACCCAATGATGAGAATCATACCATTAAACGGATTATGACGTGTTGTTGTGCGCATTCACGACATATCATAAACATGGGGTAAACATAAAAAAAAAGAAGAGCGGGAAAACCCCCTTTACTTTCAGTCATGCACAGTTGGACAAAGAGTCAATCCACCTCACATCAGTTACCTGATACACCAAACACTATACCTAATCCAACTACCCTTATACTTTCAGGTGCCCCCTGTTCAAGTGCTAGCCACACCTACAGTGCTATCACCAACTTCACCAGCTTCACCAGCTACACCGGTTACACCTACGATTCCTGCAACTTTACCTTCACCAATGGCATCATTGTCTGACATCCAAAACCTCATTGAACAATTGGAGGCTAGAATGGAGGCCAGAATGAATGAGGCATTGGCCGCTCAAAGGGCTGCCCTGATAGCTGAATTGGGGAATGGTAATGGTAACGGAAATGGGGCCTCGGCCGGAGGAAGTGGGCCTGCCGCTTCCAATCAGGGTCCTGCTGCTGCTGAACCTACAAACCCTGCCTTGAACTTGGATGACGTACCCTCTAAAACTGCTTCTGAGCTGGAAGCTCAGAGAATGAGAGAGAAGCTAGAGCTTTTAGAAAGGTCAATCACTGCCCTCAAGACCCATAAGGAAGTGGTGGACATGGACTCCTTGTCTTTGTTCCCTGAAGCCAGATTACCAACTAAGTTCAAAATGCCCAACATGGACAAGTTTGATGGAACCACTTGTCCTAAAACTCACCTGAAGATGTATGTGGGTGCCCTTAACCCATTTGGATTGAGCAGTGAGCTCCTTGCTCAGTTGTTCCAACAATCTCTCACCGGTGCTGCATTGAGATGGTTTGTCAGCTTAGATCGGTCTAAGATGAAGACCTGGGAGGATATCTGTAATGCATTTAATTCCCAGTATCACTACAACATGGAGGTGGATGTTACTCGAAGGGAATTAGAGACTACTAAGCAGAAAAATAATGAACCTTTTTCCTCGTTCCTTACGAGGTGGAGGGCCAAGGCCGCCCAAATGATTAACCGGCCTTCAGAACAAGAACAGGTAGACATAATAATAAAGAATCTGCAGCCTGTCTACCAACAGCGGTTACAAACCCAGTACTTGCCAACGTTTCAGTCACTCATTGCTACTGCCACGAAGGTAGAAGACCTGATCCAAATGGGGCAACTGAAAGACGACGCAGGAACCTCTAAGTACAAGAAACCCGGCCAAGCTGGCAAAGTCCACGAAGTGGCGAGCATTACCCCCACTAACCTGTTACGTGTGGGGAACATGAGAAATGGCAGCCAGTCGAGAAGAACATACACTGATCTCGGGATGCCAATCCTTTTGGTTTTCCGAGAAGCTATCAAAGCAAATTACATCAAGCCTTTGGAAGCAAGGCCCCCACCAAATCCTTTACCAAGGAATTACAAAGCAGATGAATACTGTGAATACCATCAGGGGTACGGGCATAAGACTGAAGCGTGTTGGACGCTTAGGAACCGCATACAAGATCTGGTGGACAATGGCTCAATCATCCCGAGAAGTAAACCAAACATTAGTACTAACCCCTTACCAAATCATGGGGTAAATGCTATTATAGATGACCAGGAACTGATCGATCCTTTCGAACTGTTCCTAGAGATGAATAACATATGTGTCCTGGATCTGAACGACCTAAGTGAAGAGGTCGATGCTATTACCAGGAGCGGGAGACAGTATGAGCCACTGGTTTTGGATAAAATCCACAACAAGCCCTACCAGAGGGCAGAGGAGCCAAAAGAGGACCCGGTACTCTTACAATTGAAAAAGACACAAGCTAGGGTATCAATCTGGGAACTGTTGGCAGCATCCTTTCCTCATCGCCAAGCTCTTTGCAAGGCTTTGAGCCAATTACAGACATCAGTGGAGGTTAGCCCTGAAGTACTAGTCTCCACCCTCACCCAGTCATCCAAAGTACAAAGCATCGGGTTTTCTGATGAGGACCTGCCTAAAGAGGGGGGCAGTCATAATAATGCCCTGTATGTCACGGTTCAGACCAGAGACAAGACGGTGCCCATGGTTCTCATTGACAATGGGTCAGCTCTGAATGTCTGTCCACTAAGGGTAGCCAGCTGCCTAGGATTGGAGGAAACAGACTTCACTCCATCAGATCAAATAGTGAAAGCATACGACAGTACCCGGAGGGAAGTATTGGGGGTTGCCACACTGAAATTAACAGTTGGGCCAACTGTGATGGAAGTTCCGTTTCAGGTAATTGATGTACCAACCAGCTTTAATCTGCTTCTAGGTAGACCATGGATACACCACACCAAGGCAATACCCTCGTCCTTGCACCAAAAGGTCAAGTTTCCCTATGAAGACAAAGTTATCACCATCCAAGGGGATGACTACAATCAGCTGAAAAAGCCAAAGGGCCAGCCTCTCTTTGAGGTCAGTCCTGAAACTGCCAACCTACCTCTCTCAGGATTTCAGTACGACACCGTGCAATGCATAGAAGGAAAGCCTGCCAATTCTCGAGTTCTCTTTGATTTCGGGACAGTACAGATAAACTGCATAGTGCCTCTGATGCTGAAGATGTCCTACCTGCCAGGAATGATTATGGCAAGGTCAGGAAAAACATACCCCGCACTGCAGGCCTGGGAGTGTCCGGTAAATGAAGGAACTTATGGACTGGGTTATGAGCCTACCGAGGAAGACCGCGCTGAAAGGATAGGGCGAAGGAAGAAGGGAGGCATACAAATGCGACCATATCATCTGACTTTGAATGGCTATTTCTGTAAACCGGGAGAGACAATTCCTTATTGTGGCTTCCCGGAGCCATTCCCCTGCCCGACTGCTAAGAAGATGCTGCCGGGGTTAGAAGTATTTGCCGATGTCTGGGGCAACGGGCCCGAAACCATCACTAAACTGGAAATCGAAGACTTCATGCAGCCTAGTCTCTTTGATGAGGTTGCAGTCATCACAGGAAATGATGGGAATCAAGACCTGCTCAACCTGATCAAGCCAAACGAAGGACCTCTTGACAATTGGTACGCCGAGGAGGAGCGCACTGCTGACAAACCCCCTCTCGAGTCAAACCTAGTACCTCATTCTGTAAACAAGTTTTGTATTGAGTCCGAATCTGAAACCGAGTCAGAGTCTAGTTCTGAGTCGTCTGTGTCGGATCTAGAGGATCCAGATTTCAAACTTGATGTAACTTTTGAAGACGATTCCTTCATAATCAATAAAGGCTTGCAAATTCTTGATTACCCTGCGTGTCCATCTTTCCAAGCATTTCCAAGCAAAAGTAACAATCAAATAAATGAAATAAAAGATGAAAAGGAAAAAATAATGATTGGCAAAGAAGAAAACAAATACACATACATTGCATCTGATTGCATGAACAGGGAATATATCAGTGAATGTTTGAAGAAATTTGCTGATTGCTTCATGTGGAAGGCGAGTGACATCACGGGAATTGACCCAGCAATAGTGGTGCACAAGATTCCAGTATATCCGGAAGCCAAACCGGTGAAACAAAAACTCAGAAGACTGAAGACGGAATGGTCCTTAAAAATCAAGGAGGAGGTTGCCAAGCAGCTAGAGAATAAGTTCATAGAACCCATCGCCTACCCAACATGGTTAGCAAATATTGTGCCGGTGCCGAAGAAAGATGGCAAAGTCAGAATGTGTGTGGATTATCGGGATTTGAATAGAGCATGTCCGAAGGACGACTTCCCCCTGCCGCATATTGACTTGTTGGTAGACCGAATGACGGGACACGAGATGGTCTCCTTGACCGATCTTGCTGTCGGGTACAACCAGATAATGATGCATTTGCCAGACAAAGAAAAGACGGCATTCATCATGGAATGGGGAACCTACTGCTATAGGGTCATGCCTTTTGGACTCAAAAATGCCGGGGCAACCTATCAACGAATGGCAACAACCGTCTTCCATGACATGATTCACAAAGAAGTAGAAGTGTATGTGGACGATATGGTTGTCAAGTCAAAAACAGCTGAAGAACATACAACAGCACTTGAGAAGTTCTTCCTTAGACTTCGAAAGTATAATTTAAAGCTCAACCCGGCAAAATGTCTGTTTGGAGCTACGTCCGGAGTATTTCTGGGGCATATGGTCAGCCGAAAAGGCATAGAGATTGATCCGTCAAAAGCTAAAGCCATTTTGGAAATGCCAGCACCAAAGACTGAAAAAGAAGTTCGGGGTTTCCTGGGAAGGCTACAGTACATCAGTCGGTTCATCAATCAATTGGCCGATACTTGTGGTCCGATTTTCAAGCTACTTAGGAAAGGAGTGGCAGTCAAATGGAATGAGGATTGTCAGGCAGCTTTCGACCAAATCAAGCAATACCTGTTATCCCCACCGGTTTTACAACCACCAAGGCTAGGAAAGCCTTTGCTATTGTACCTATCAGTGACAGAAGAAGCTATGGGTGCAATGTTAGCTCAGCAGGCAGAAGATACAAGGGTAGAAAATGCCATGTATTACCTCAGCAAGAGGATGCTAGAATACGAATTGAAATATAATAAAATAGAGAAGCTGTGTTTGGCTCTGGTCTGGGCATGTACAAAGCTGCAACATTACCTCTCGTCTTACACTACGCACGTTATTTCTGAATCGAACCCCTTGAAATTCCTTATGGAAAGGCCGG